>NC_069003.1:30422939-30426577 GCF_001194135.2 Octopus bimaculoides
TTATATATATATATATATATATATATATATATATATATATATCAACATAAATGTTATATACAGTCAGATAGAATAGCTAGATAGTTGTATAAATATAATATATAAATTTTATGCATATATAATGAGTGGGTGTGTATTCGAAGAATGCCCCAACATCGCTTTGGCTTTGATAACGAAGATATACTAAACCACTAGCATATAAATATGTACACTATAGTGTGTGTATGTGTGTGTGTGCTATGTTTAAGAGGGTATTAATATTATTATTATTATATCATATTCGTTGTTTACGTTACCGACACATTGGTTTGTTAGAAAAAAAATGCTGCTATAATTGAGAATATTAACAAGTTTACACAGACTCTTACGTGCGCGAGCACACACACACACACACACACACACACAACACACGCATACACACACACAACACACGCATACACACACACCCTTCTCACTCTACACTCGTGTTCCCTATCTTTTTCTCGTATCTCCTTATATCTTTCTCTTATCTATGTCTGACACACACACACACACACATACACACATACAATCACTCTTATATATACATAGCGACAGAATCGCGTTGTTTAATCTATCTCAAATGAAAGAAATTATACTCACTTTTTTTCGTGTATTCATTAAACGTTTTGCGTGTGTGGTGAGTTCTTTGTGCTGTTAAGTACCTATGTTAGCAACTGTGTGTATACAATGGCACTTGTGGGAGTGATGTATTTATACATATATATATATATGCGTTTATGTCTGTATGCGTGTGTATATCTAAGCATGTATATGTAGATAGATAGATAGATACTTACGTGTGTGTGTGTGTGTTTTGTCTGCAATGCATGTGTGTATAGCGAGATAGGTTCATGCATACGTGTATATTGTTTGCATATATGTATCTATGCATGTGTGTGTGTGTGTGTATATAATATGTTTATGCATAACTAAATATGTTTCTGTGTATACACGCACGCTCATACACACACACATACATACATACACACACACACACACTCTCTCTCTTACAAATGTATGTGTGAGCGGGCGTGCGCGTGTGCTTGTATTTTCGGTTATCCGATTGCGGCCATGTTGTAGCACTTGCCTTGAAGCGTTGAAGTCTACCAAAATGAACCCCCTCCCCCAGTGCTTATTTTAAAATCTGGTATGTGTCTATCAAATGAAACTTTTTGCCGAACCGCTCAGTTACGACTGAGTAATGAAACCAAACCCAATTTTCATGTGGTGGTGGTGGTGGTGGTGGTTGTGACGGTGATGGGGAGCGTGCACTTGCTTGTAATTATTATTTGCAATTATTGTTTGTGTAAATTGTGTTTCGTGCTTGGTTGAGATGGTGGTGCAAAAAAAAATCTGAAATTTGGTTTCTAACCCTGTTTATTTATACAGGATAGAAAATATTCAGTTCTAAAATAATGTTGTTTTTTAAGGCAACCCAAAACATTCATAGCATTATCGCAACTGATCGCGTAAACTGAGGTACCGAAACATCGAAGCACCCCAACTTTCCCCCTAGCATCCTCGATCATTTCGTTTTGATAATCGATACACGAGATGCAAACGATGACCAAAAATAACAACGACGATAAATACGAGGGCGGGGTGCAGAAAAGTTCCTGATTTTGAATAAAAATAAAGTACACGAGGACCAGTTAATTATGATTTTATTCAACATATTCTCCTCTCAGATTCAAACACTTAATGCTGTGGTCCATTCTGTTCTTCTAAGCCTTGTAAAAGAACTCGGAAGGCTGGGCCTCCAACCCAGGCCTTTCGTGGTGCCCTTAAAGCTAAGACCTTTTAAGTACCCCTTCGTACTCTCCCAGTCAACACAAACCACCATTATAGTCTCCTTCCCAATACAGACCACCACTACGAGAGTGGGCCTGAAAAGTTCCTGGCTTTTGCGTAAAAGAAAATACAGGAGGATCAGTTAATTATGATTTTATGCAACATATTCCCCTTAAAGATTCACACACACATTGCAGGGGTCCTTCTGTTCTTCTAAGTCCTGCAGAAGAACTCGGAAATTTACGCCTCCAACTTAGGCTATTCGCGATACCCTTAGAGCCAGGAACTTTTCAGCACTTCCTCGTTTAGTAAATAAATAAATAAATCCATTTTCTGCGTCCATTATTCCCGAGAGGGTTGTTGGGGGTAGAGTCCTCGGGCACCTCCTCTACAGAGTCCAACCGTCAGTAAACTTCCAACCATCTCGTTCTTGGTCTACTCTTGGCTTTCCTGCTAATTGGCTCGGCTTAAAGAAACCGTCTTACTTTTCTTTCCTGCATCATTCTAACACGTCCGTAGCACCGGAACTGTGATCTCTCGATGCGAAGAATCGGCTTGACCTAGAGAGAGACACACTCCCTGATCTCCGAGCTACGCACTCTGTCGAGATCCTTCGGAGGAACCCCCATTTCAGCCACTTACTGTATATTCGCGATCGTATTATTTCAGTCACCAAATCATATCATTCATGGCCATAGGTGTGGGGGTCGGTCGATCTAAACCCCCAAAATTTCGGATATTGTACCTAGAAGTAGTAAAGGTTATTAGTATTTTTTACTTTTAACTCTCCAAATTGTAATTCTTTTATGAGCAGCCTCCTTGCAGCCGTTCCTAATCGGTGTTACCGAAAATTGGGGATGAACTGCTTAATTAATAAATAATTTAATTAGATAATTAGATGCAAACTTTGATTTCTTAACCACATTGTTTTGAGTTTAGTTCTATTGCATGGGACCCTTGAGTGGCCGACCAAAGCCTTGTGAGTGGATTTGGTAGACCGAAGCTGAAGGAAGCCTGTCGCGCGCGCATGTCTGTGTGTGTGTGTCCAAACACCGCTTGATAACCAGTGTTGATTTGTTTAGGTCCCCGTTACTTAGCAGGTCGGCAAAAAGAGATCGATAGAATAAGTACCAGCTTGAGAAAAAAATAAGTACTTGGGTTGGTTCGTTCGAATAAAAAAAAAACCGTCAAAGCGGTGCCCCAGCATGGCCGCAGTCCGATGGTTAAAGTAATGATTTGTTTAATCTCTCGTGAAATTTAAGCTTATGGAAGAATAAGACCAGAATTAGTAAAAGCTGTATACTGAATTTAATGTTATATAAGATTCAAATTCCCCCCAACCCACCCTCTTAAAGCTGCCCCTAAAAGTTACCCTGGTCCCCTTATGCGACATTCGACCGCACAATAAGATTCAATGCAGTAAAAATTATTTCTTCTTGAATATGTGCTGCTGAAATAAAGATGGTTCTCTAAAATGCAGTTTTTATACCAACGAATAATGTGATAATTTTTTATGTAGCTCTCGCAATATATTTAGGAATTTGTCATGGCCCCCAGCAGACAAGATGGAAAACGGCGTTGCGTCGGAGGATGGCGAAGGGGGATGCGCTGGAACAGCCACTGACACGCGGGGCTCGCACTTAGCGGACAACAATCTCTGCTGCCGCGATAGCGGTGAGCTGGGTTGTGGTCCGGAGACCAAGCTCACCGGAGGTCTCAACTGTCACGGGCTCAACTGTAAACATGTCGGAGAGCGACTGATACCATGACGAGATTCTCCGTTAATCCCGTTTTTTTTTGTTTTTTTATGTGGGGTGGGTTTCCTT
>NC_069003.1:30426587-30428201 GCF_001194135.2 Octopus bimaculoides
ACATGGAATGCCTTTTGAGGGTTCCTTAATGAGTATCAGAAGCTCTGGAAAAGCGCTGCTGTGGAATGTTGCATAACTGAAAGTTTGCTGGAGACTTGGCCGTGTAGTCAAATCCAGTTGGATTGTCTTACAGATTATCTCTCATTCTTGCTTTCCATTTTGGAACTCATTAAAAGCCCCACACCACACCCTTTCTTCATTTCCCGTGTCTTAGAGCTTGATTGGTTAAACCAGCATTTATGGAAAACTGCATTTGGGTACGTTATTTTAAAACGTAATTAAAGCAGTCGTTACAACATATTGTGTAGGTTTTAATTAAATATTATTAGATTAATGTATAGTAGGTTAATGACGTGTAAGTTAATTAACTTGCAGGTGGGTGTCCTTACATGTACCACGTGTTATGTTTATATTATTTCGACGACCACATCATTATAATCCCTTTTTTGCCCCTTCTTGCCTTTTAGTATTGTATGCTCTGTATATTTCCCTTCTATCTGTTTATTATATATGCTTTCTGTATTTTCTTTTTATCATTTCATTTCTGTCTTTGCATTGTCCTCTTCATCCTTCACCCTGGGTCCAAAAAAAAAAAAAGAGAAATTCTAAAAGGCGGCGTGCTGGCAGAACCGTTAGCACGCCGGGCAAAATGCTTAGCGGTATTTCGTCTGTCGCTACGTTCTGAGTTCAAATTCCGCTGAGGTCGACTTTGCCTTTCATCCTTTCGGGGTCGATTAAATAAGTACCAGTTACGCACTGGAGTCGATATAATCGCCTTAATCCGCTTGTCTGTCCTTGTTTGTCCTCTATGTGTGTAGCCCCTTGTGGGCAGTAAAGAAATAGGTATTTCTGAGTTCAAATTCCGTCCCAAGTCTACTTTGCCTTTCATCCTTTCGGCGTCGATAAATTAAGAACCAGTTGAACACTGGGATCGATATTTATCGACTAGTCCCCCTCCCCATAAATTTCAGGCCTTGCGCCTTTTAGTCGAAGAGATTATGATGGTAGAAGTATTTTAAGGTTTTGTTTCGTATTTTGTATCTGAGTACGCACACACACATACTCCCGCGTGTGTATATTTGATCCGATCTCACTGGAATGCGCGTGTATATCTGTATGTTCACACACACACACATAGGTATCTTATTTATATGGTGTGAGGTGGTGATTTTGTTATCAATGAAATAAGTTATACGCTACATCCAAAGTGCGCCATATCGCGGTTCACCTATCGCGGATTATTACATAAGCTTACGTTTATTCCTCCGTGGTGTTATTTTGCATTTATAATAAAATAAATTATATACAAATTATATATAAATAATTTTTTAAAATCTGCAGTACAGTACTGTTTCTACTTCACGGATTTTCGTCTATCGTGAGGTGGGGGTGGGGTGGCGGATGGAACGTAACACCCGCGATAGTCGAGGGATTAGTGTATATTTAGTGTGTATGTATGTATACGCAAATATGCATTTGTGAGATTAGTCACTTGTGTTTCGATCAAAAATACGAATCGGATGCAGAAATACGTAATGTATTGCACAAAATACGCACACACACACACACACACACTATATATATATATATATATATATATATATATACACATAT
>NC_069003.1:30428224-30430645 GCF_001194135.2 Octopus bimaculoides
GTATATATATATATGTATTATATATATATATATATATATATATATACACACACACACACACACACACATGCAAACAGAAAAAAGTTTATACATATATATTATACATACACACACACATATATGTGTGTTAACAGAAAAAGATGTGTATATATATATACACACACACAAACAGAGATATTGTTTTCAGTCGTGTTTGTTAGTTTATCCGTGGACAAGATATCTCAAGAACCGCTGGATGGATCCGGATGAAACTTTCAGGGACGTTTGACCTCGTGACTGGCACGAACTGGTTAGACTTTGGGATCGATCCGGTACTGGACAAGGATTCTGGATTATTTTTCCTGTGCTTTTTACTTAATTTTTGAGAGCGGTCAGGTTCATTTTTAGTATCCTCATTTTAAAAATCATGTCTGGCTAATCATTGAGAGGTCGTTGGTATTGCCTTGACAGAAGTTTGCGCTCTCTGAGTGCTCTTATATATTATTATCCAGTTATATATATATATATATATCTGATGAAGGATATGTTCTCTATGTGGCCTGCTTGTTTTTTGTACCTTGTTTATCATTTTGTCCATGTTGTTTTGCAACGTAATGTACCCAGATATGTATTTATATGTACATGTAGATGAAGGTATGTATATACATGTACATATATATGCATATACTCATATATTGTTTGTATATATATATATATACACGTACATGCCTACAATTTTGTTTAATGGCGTTTACATACCTCTGAGTTGATACCATTCAAATACATATGCGAGAGAGAGAGAGAGAGAGAAAGAAAGAAAGACAGAAAATGTGTGTTAAAGCAAATATTAAAAGCACAGTAAACACTAGTCTCAAATCGATGAAAACTAATGATCAAACAAACCATCTATAACTTGGCTGTGTGAATATAATGATCGTTGATATAGATACAATTTCATTTACTTTGTCTAGTACGTAGGCGCGCACATGTGCAAAAACACAATATAATCCTCTATGTTGATATTTGTGTGAATTAAATATTTATATTCGTATGTATCAATGTGTATGTGTGTGTATATATATATATATATGTATGTGTGTGTGTGTGTGTGTTATGTATAATTAATTATATATTTGTATTTATAATTATGCATTTGTAATTTATAATTGTTATACCCATCGTTTGTGGTAAGTCGCTTGCTTACCAACCACGTAGTTCCGGGTTTAGTCCCACTGTGTGGCAACTTGGGCAAGTGTCTTCTACTATAGCCTCGGGCAGACCAAAGCCTTGTGAGTGGATTTGGTAGACGGAAACTGAAGGAAACCCGTCGTATATATGTATTTATATGTGTGTGTCTGTGTTTGTACCCCCAACATCGCTTGACAACCGATGCTGGTGTGTTCGGCAAAAGAGACCGATGGAATAAGTACTAGTCTTACAAAGAATAAGTCCTGGGGTCGATTTGCTCGACTAAGGGCGGTGTTCCAGCATGGCCGCAGTCAAATGACTGAAACAAGTAAAAAGAAAAAAAAGAATTGATTATACTGTGTATAATCATCCTCCAGAAGTCGAATTTGTAAAGAAAGCCTCAAAATTACTAATTCTCAAGGCATCGACAAATATACATATATATATATGTATCTATACATGTAATCTTCTTTCTTTGGGCCCTCAGCTCCTGTGACAGTGTGTAGGGACCCATCGTAACATACAACGTGTCTTGGACACGTTTTAGATTTGACGGGCCCAACTCTTTCCGCTCTAGTTCTGTACCAGCTGATTTCTTGAGAAACAAGGAAAGAAACAGTGGCTTCCAGTGTTGAACTGGTCCCTTTCTTTATCAACCCTGTAAAGAATGGAAAGCTAAATCGATATCGGTATTTATGTACGATCTATAATCAATATAACGTGTGGGTGCCGTTAAAAAAAACAGAAGCTGCAGGTTTAATTTTCGTTGTTTTTTTTTTTTTTGCCGTGGAAAATCCCTTTATACGCGTATTGTGTTATGGGGCGATTTCCTTTCGCCTAGCTCTTAAGTACTTTGTGGGGTTTTTTGTTGTTTGTTTTTTGGGGTTTTTTTTTATTAATAAAACACGTCTATAAAAGGACATTTTCCCCAGACGTAAAACCGCGGTTTCTGACTTCTTAACGATATGTTGAGTACGTTTATCTCGATGATAAAATTTTTAATATAGTGATATGTCGCCACTGGCGCCATGAGAAGTGAACAGCATGAACGTTAAAGGCGCGAAATTGTAATGAGTTTTTGGACGTTGACTGATGAAGAATTAGTTATGAATTGTCTGTTGTGTTTTTGATAAATTTCTGCAAAACATGGGTAGTTTATCCTGTTCATGCTATATTAGTAGCATTATCCTGTGTTTGAGAATAACATTATTTCCTTATATATATATATATATATATATATATATATATATATAT
>NC_069003.1:30431000-30431279 GCF_001194135.2 Octopus bimaculoides
GTGGAAGTAAATTGCGATAGAAACCGGAAGTGACGACAGTGACATCTCAAAATTTCAATTTAGGAACCTAAGCAACTCCCTCATTATGCCATTTCCACAGACACGTACCTCACAACGAGCATCTACCTACAGTTAAACATTAATACAACCATGTTTGATGCATTGGTTACTTCGTATACATATTTTACGTGAAATTGTGGGTTAGTGTCGTCCTCGCTTCCATTTTCTGTCGAAATTTACTTTCACTATCTTTTTTTTTTTTTTTTTCAAGCCTGTAAA
>NC_069003.1:30431289-30432938 GCF_001194135.2 Octopus bimaculoides
CCCTGTCTCCCTTATACACGCACACTACTACTACTACTACTACTGCTGCTGCTGCTGCCCCTGATGCTTTTTGTCTGACTCTGACAGACTGTATAAAACTCAGAAGTAGCAAAATGAAACCACAGCTTTTAAAAAAAATTAATAAACCCCCTGTGGTGTACATATTGAATATTCTCCTGTTTATACATTCTAAATACTTGTGTGTGTTTGTGTGTTTGTGCGTGTTCGGCGGGTTATGGCATATGTGTGTACATGTGTTGTCAGAAAAATACTGGTTCATACTAATGTTTCATGGCTGAACTCCCTTGTTGAATATTAATAATTGAGTAAGAAGGAAAAATAAATTAAAAAATAATTTTAATTAAATTTCCAAAGCATTGCAAAGACATTTTTTGTTGACGGACTAACAGCAACAATAATAATAATAATATAATAATAATAATAATAATAATAATAATTTCTACTGGAAGCACAAGGCCTCAAATTTTGGAAGGGATTAAGTCGATTACATTGACCCCAGTGTTTCAAGGGGACATCTTAAGGACAGCCTACAATTGGAGGGTTTATATAAAAGATGAGGGGAAAGAAATGGAAAATAGGAAACAGTGATACGAAATAGAAGCAGATATAATTGACAAAGCATGTGGAACACATCTACGATGCAGTCCTCTCGATGCAAAACCACCAACCAGGGCCAATCAAGGAACCTTATAGATCCAGGATTACCCTAACCAACAGGCCTCCCCCATCTACAGGTGTACACTTTAGAGTGGGTGCATTCAGCTTAACCGTTTCTGCCATAGTTGTCAGTTGTTTCAAAGTTGGGGAGGGTTAGTCAATTACCACAAACGCCAGCACTTGGCTGGTGTTTCGTCGACCCTGAGACGGTGTATGTATGTATGTGTGTGTGTGGGGGGGGTGGAACAACGTGAGATAAAGTGCCTTGCTCATGAACACAACACAACACACAGCCCAGTCCAGGAACTGAACTCACTACCTCCTGATTGTGAGCCCAATGGTCTTAACCACTGAGCCATATCATGCCTATCAATATGCTGTATTTGAGGACTTTTTAGATGAGCATACTTACATACAAACTGCATCTCAGTTCTTTGCATGCACTTTCTGAAATCTCAACTTTGCTGGTGAATAAACGAAACGCCAGTCGAGTATTTATACAATGCAGGCTGATTTTCTGGGATATTTTGGAGTGGGGTGGGGTTTTAAAACAAAGGGCACTTTATAAGCCATTAAATAACGGGATTTTGCCATTTGACAATGTTAAGAGATTAATTATGATTAACAATGATAATTAATAATTATAATGTCTAATGGTACAAAACAAGAACAATATTTTTAGGAAAGAGATAAAGCCGGTTAATAAATCTAATCTATGATAGTGGCTTGCTCGAATGTGGTTTATTTTATTCAGGGGTACATGGGTATATATATATTTTGTGTGTCCTCAGTGATTGTCACACACACCCATTAAAAAATGGAACCCGATCTTTATAATAATTATTCCAGTCTTAGCAATATGGTGGTATAATTTGGTTATAATTTGTCTTCAATTACATTAATACCCTCATAAAGAAAGATGGTGTCAGGCTGAAGTCATATTATGTAGAGAAATAGCCCCCCCCCCCCCC
>NC_069003.1:30433033-30445013 GCF_001194135.2 Octopus bimaculoides
TTTTTTTTTTTTTTTTTTGTAACTTGATAACTTATTCTATCAGCCCCTTTTTACCGAACCACTGAATTATGGGGACGTAAACAAACCAACACCGGTTTTTAAGTGAAGGCAGGGTACAAACACAAAGACTCACTCACATGTAGATATCTATCTTCATCACACGATGACTGTTTGTTTGAGACATGTTGGTTCTTTTCTCTCTCTCCATTTGTTTTTTCTCTTCTCATTTGTTTTTTCTCTTCTCATTTGTTCTTTCTGGAGAAGACCATATGCTTGAAACATAAAAACACTCCTAATTTTTCCTGAGCTATTTTTATTTTTGTACTGTGTGTTATTTCTTTACTACCCACAAGGGGCTACACACAGAGGGGACCAACAAGGACAGACAAACTGATTAAGTCGATTATATCGACACCAGTGCATAACTGGTACTTCAGTCCCACTGTGTGGCACCTTGGGCAAGTGTCTTTTACTATAGCCTCGGGCCGACCAAAGCCTTGTGAGTGGATTTGGTAGACGGAAACTGAAAGAAGCCTGTCGTATATATGTATATATATATATATATATGTGTGTGTGTGTGTCTGTTTGTCCCCCCAACATCGCTTGACAACCGCTGCTCGTGTGTTTACATCTCCGTAACTTAGCGGTTCAGCAAAAGAGACCGATAGAATAAGTACTAGGCTTCCAAAGAATAAGTCCTGGCGTCGATTTGCTCGACTAAAGGCGGTGCTCCAGCATGGCCGCAGTCAAATGACTGAAACAAGTAAAAGAGTAAATAAACATAAGATCTGACAGAATGATGATAACCTTTTCTATTAAAGGCACAAAGCCTGAAATTTGTGGGGGGGGTGGAGGGAACTAGTTGATTACATCGACCCTAGTGTTTCGCTGGTACTTAATTTATCGACCCCCGAAAGGATGAAAGGTAAAGTCGACCTCTGCGGAATTTGAACTCGGAACGTAGTGATGGGTGAAATATCGCTAAGCATTTTTCCCGGTGTGCTAATGATTCTGCCAGCTCACAGCCTTAGTAACAATAATAATAATAATAATAATATTGGTCGCAGATTTAGCCACAAGGGCAGCCATTTTGTGGAGGAGGGGATGAGTTGATTACATCGACCCCAGTGCATAACTGGTACTTATTTTATAGACCCTGAAAGGATGAAAGGCGAAGTTGACCTCGGCAGAATTTGAACTTAGATTGGAGCGACAGGTGAAATACCACTAAGCATTTCATCCAGCATGCTAACAATTCTGCCATCTCACCGCCTTAATAATAATAATAATAATAATAATAATAATAATGATAATAATGAGGATGATTTCTCATATAATAAATATTGTATTTGCACTATTATGTAGCAAAGAAGATGAGGGGAAAAACGAACAATATGCTGGTGTTGGTGGTAGTAGTAGTAGTAGTAATAGTGGTGGTGGTGGTGGTGGTGGTGGTAACAACGACACTGATATTGCTGTACCTGGAGCAGGTGAATGGACTGGAGACGTGTAATGAAGGAGACGGAATATGAAATTACATACATGATAATATGTGAGGGAAAGAGCTGTGTGTGTGTATTTGCTTACACACACACACACACGTCCCATAAGTTTCTCAGGCGTATCAATTATAAACTCTTTGCAATACTGACTTACTTGTGGAACGCTGTGTATGTGTGTGTATGTATATACATTACGTCCCATAAGTTTTTCAGGCGTATCAATTATTAACTCTTTGCAATGCTGACTTGCTTATGGAATGCTGTGTATTTGTGTGCATATGTGTTTCATCTGTGTGTGTGTGTGTGTGTGTGTGTGTGTGCGAGTGCATTATGTCCCATAAGATTTTTAGGCATATCAGTTATAAGCTGTTTACAATGCTGACTTACTTATGGAACACTGTGAATGTGCATGTATCTTCTGTGTGTGTGTGTGATGTCCCATAAGTTTTTCAGGTTTATCAATTATAAACACCTTATAATACTGACTTACTCATGAAATGCTGAATATATGCCTCTATTTCATTTGTGTTAGTGTGCATGCATGCGTGTGTGTATATATGTGCATGCATGCGTGTATAATTTCCCAATAAATATACACAAGTATAAGAGTGTGTTATGTCCCATAAGTTTTCCAGGCGTATCAATTAGAAACCACTTACAAAAGCTGACTCGCTTATGGAACGCTCTGTTTGTTCATGTATTTCATTTGTGTGGGTGTGAAAGAGATACAAATACTGGAAAACAAACGCAAAGAAGAAAATCATTACAAAATAAATATATATATATATATGTATGTATGTATATGCAGGCAAGTGTTGCTATGACGGTAATTCTCTGTCCGTGTGTCTGTCCGACTCCAATTAAGTATTAACAATTACATTGGTTGTGAGTTCACGAATATCTGCTGTAGCCGTTTCCTTGAATTATCCCCATGTATTGATTGCACCACCCATCCACACGACCACATATATATATATATAAAAATGCAAATATGTCTGAATTTATAAACGAGAGACAAACCTCATTAAATGTAGCCGGAATTTATTCATGTATTCAAAGCTGACACTTCTCTTTGTCGCAAGCCTCAAGTTGTTGTCGTTATTATTGTTATTACAGCGTCAGAAATGGCAGAATCATTAAAGAGCTGGACGAAAATGCTCAGTGGCATTTCGTCCGTCGCTACATTCCTGAGTTCAAGTTCCGCCAAGGTTGACTTTGCCTTTCATTCTTTCGGGGCCGATAAATTAAGCACCAGTCAAGTATTGGGGGTTGATGTGATCGACTAGTCTTCTCCCCACAAATTTCAGGCCATGTGCCTATAGAAAAAGGGCTATTGTTATTATTATTATTATTATTATTATTATTATTAACACTTTGAGTGCCATGTATACAATATATGTATATACAGCACTTAACAAATGTGCAACATGTTCTCCAGTGTGGTAATGATTCTACTAGCTCGCCACCTTAATAATAATAATAATAATAATAATAAGGCGTGCTGGCAGAAATGTTAGCACGCTGGGCGAAATGCTTAGCGGTATTTCATCTGCTGTTATGTTCTGAGTTCAAATTCCGCCGAGGTTGACTTTGCCTTTCATCCTTTCGGGGTCGATAAATCAAGTACCAGTTACACACTGGGGATCGATGTAATCGACTTAATCCCTTTGTCTGTCCTTGTTTGTCCCCTCTATGTTTAGCCCCTTGTGGGTAGTAAAGAAATAATAATAATAATAATAATACATAACAAAAACACCAGGACTTACAAATATATATAACATACAGAAAATTGCCCTACTGGGCACTGCACACATCCTACGCAAAACACTTTCAACACAGTAACCATAAGAGCATCACAGCAAACCACAGCACATACCCAAGGCACACAGAGCTGCGCTCAGTAGTGAAGTGAAAGCACGTTATAAAAATAAAACTACTGAACAATAATAATAATAATTCTTTCTACTGAAAGCACAAGGCCTGAAATTTTGGGGGAGGGGCCTAGTCGATTACATCAAACCTCAGTATTTCACTGGTACTTACTTCATCGACCCTGAAAAGATTAAAGGCAAAGTTGAACTCGGCTGAATTTGAACTCCGAATGTAAAACACGGACGAAATTCCGCTAAGCATTTTCCCCAGCATGCTAAGAATTCTGCCAGCTCGTTGTCTTAATAATGACAATAATCCTTTCTACTAAAGGCACATGGCCTGGAATTTTGGGCGAGAGGGGACTAGTCGATTACATCAACACCAGTGTTTCACTGGTACCTATTTTACCAACCCTGAAAAGATACCAGGCAAAGTTTGAACTCAGAGCATAGCATAGTGAAATACCGCTTAGCATTTCGCCTGGCATTCTAACGATTCTGCCAACTTACCTCCTTAATAATAATAATAATAATAATAATAATAATGATGTTGATGATGTTCATTCTAAAGCTGAGATTATTTGAATAAATATTATTCTAAACATGGAATGCAAACAGAGGCTTCGGTTAAATGGTATATAACCAGGAATGGAAACAGTAGGAGGAGATGAAAGAACAACAAAGCTTATCAGATAAACAGTTTACATTAGCGTTTGCATATCTAATGTAGAGGCAGCACATTAACTGAGTTAATTAGAAGTAATTATGTGGTGAGGAAAAGACAACATTACATCATGTATGACCAGGACCTGTTGCTTGCTTTCATTATAATATCTTAGCCTGTCTCTTTATTTTCTTTCTAATTTTATATCTTATCCTGAGGTTCATATTTGTGTTGGAATCTAAATATCTAAGTAAGGAATTCTACATTTTGGGGGTGGAGGGGAAATATATACATATATATATATATATATATATATATATATATATACATATATATATCTTTTACTCATTTCAGTTATTAGGCTGCTGCCATGCTGGGGCACTGCCTTGGAGAAATTTTATTCAAATGAATTAACCCCAGTAGTATTTTTGTTTTTTTAAGCCTGGTACCTACTCTGTCACCTCCTTTTGCCAAAACACTAAGTTACCGGGGGGTGGGGTAACACACCAATGCCGGTTGTCAAGCGGTGGAGGGGGACAAATATAGACGCAAAGACACACATATATATATATACATATACATATGTACGACGGACTTCTTTCAGTTTCCGTCTACCAAATCCACTCACAAAACTTTGGTCGGCCCAAGGCTACAGTAGAAGACACTTGCCCAAGGTGCCACGCAGTGGGACTGAACCCGGAACCATGTGGTTGGTCAGCAAGCTACTTAACGCATAATCAGAGCTGAAAGATTGCTTTAAGACACATGGCGCATTTTATAAATATGCCTGTTCAAGTATCATAATAGCATGAAACTATTAGTAGCTCTTTTGGTTGTGTGCTTAAATTGATATTTGAGATATATATATGTGTGTGTGTTTGTGTATGGGTTATCATTCCCTAGCAATCTATTTGGCTAACTATCTGACCTCAGATCCATCTGTCTCTGCATACGTATCCACTCTATCATGGATGTCTACCCGTGCACACGTGTGCACATGCATGCATACATGGGCATGCACACGCATGCGCACACACATTCACAAGCAAATATGTACGTATCCCCTTTTTTTTTCTTTCTCATCATATCTATATACACATGAATGTTTGTGTGTGTGTGTGTGCGCACATTTCTACACACACACACAATAAATTAATCATACATGTCATGTCTCCTACAAGTCTGTGAGATTGGAGAATGTATAACATTTTAAATACTGTTTTACTAATGAGAAAACTCTGTGTGTGTGTGTGTGTGTGTTGCCTGACCCATCCTACTCTGTCTAGTTCCTCATAACAAAAAAAAAAAAAAGGCTCACCCTACATCTTTTCTGATATAAAAGCATGGAAAAAAACTTGTCAATGATTCTTAACTTTTTTTTTTTATTTACAGACCCCTGTGGTTACTGTTCCACAGTGGTGGGCCCTCACAACCCTTTAGCATTTAAACCAGCCATGTCTGGCCCAAACGTTCTACTTGCTATATGTTCAAACTGGCCACATCTGGCCTCTTACACTTAGCCTACAATGTCATTCGAAAAATAAACAGTCCCACCCTGAAAGAGATACAAGATAACGCATAATTAATTCTAAACAATGTGAATAAATAAGCATTGCTATGGACAGAGTTATCTGAACATTAAAGGTTAAAACCGGCCATATCCAGCTGGAATATTCTACTTGTTTATGTTGTTCCCAGTCAGATCTGGTCTCTCACACCTACCCTACAATGTCGTTTTAAAAATGTACAACCACACCATTGAAATCTCAAAGCTATGTGATAATATATGATTAATTTTTTTTTTTTTTTTTAATGGACTGGCCCCCTCCCTAAGGCCACAGTGTTTATTTTATGAGATTTTTCTGAGTTATCGAAGTCTGTTTTCTAATTTATTATTATTTATTAATATTTCAGCTCTAAACATCTATTGTTTGCTATTTATGGAGCATGCTGTCACATTTGATTAGACATGCACATACAATTTTTAACATCTGGCTTTTCATGCTGTCATGTGTTGGAGAATTTAGCAGGAGCTGGCGAGCTAGACGATTGCACCAAGCTCTACTGTCTGCTAAGGCATGGTTTCCCTGGCTGGATGCTCGTCGTACCACCAGCCACTGAGTGTACTCAGGCTTTTTGTGTGTGTGTGACACCAGCACAGTCACCAACACACACAATACACCTCGTCATACATGGTCAAACACATTCATGCTTCATCAGACACATACACACTAACACACAAATATATATAATGTTGGACATACATAGACAAACGCACACGTCCACATACAGTACTTCATTCATGCAGTCATTCATGCAAACACACATACACACATACGTATGTACTGAACGAGTTCATTTCTGAAGTGTCTGATCTCATAAACACATGTGAACACACACACAAATTTAAGTAACTGTGTACAATTTAACTTTGTCGCATGTAAATCAGTCGTGTCAGACCCAAATATTCTGCCTGTTTCATATTCAGACTGACCAGATCCAGCCTCTCATACCGACCCCACAATGTCATTCTAAGAATGAACCACCATCTTACTGAAATTTTACCACTACCTTACTGAAATTTTACCACTACAACATAATGCATGATTAATGCTAAATAAATGTGAATAAATAAGCTTAAAATTCAACCGAGTAATCCAAATGCTAAAACGTTGAATCAAAGTGCTTAATATCAAATGGTAGAAGGTAGATAAATATTTAACTAAGGTCATGGTACTTAGAAGACTTCCTGTCCCTTTGTGTGTGTGTGTGTGTGTGTGTGTATACATACATACATACATATATATATATATATATATATATATATATATATATATATATATATATATATATATATATATATATATATACATACACGCACGCATACACATATTGAGGAACATGATTAGTTTATATAATTATTAAATCTATTGAATGCTTTTTACTTGTAAACGATACTGTATGTACATATATGGTGTGTGTGTGTGTGTTTGTGTATATATATGTATATATGTATATGTAAAAACTGTCATCGTTATCATTATTATAATGTTCATTTGATCCATGGTTGCATGGGTCAGATGGAATTTGTTGAAGTAGATCTGCGGTCAAATGCCCTTTCTGTTGTCTGCCCTCCTCCATTTCCAAGGAAGGTAGTATTTCCCCCATGACCTGACATGTTTTCAAAGAACAGTAATCATTTTACAAGTATCACATGATGCTCTCTCTCCCTCCCTCTCTCTCTCTCCCTCCCCCCTCTCTCTCACACACACACACACACACAACAGGTTTCTTTCAGTTTCCGTCTACCAAATCCACTCACAAAGCTTTGGTTGGCCTGAGGTTAGAGTGAAAGACTCTTATTCAAGGTGCTATGCAATGGGACTGAGCCCGGAACCATGAGGTTGGGAAGCAAACCTCTTATTACACAGCCACATCTGCACCTAGCCACACCTACACCTTATATATATATATATATGTATATGTTTGTGTGTGTATGTTTATATATATGCGTTTCTGTGTATGTTTATGTATGCTTATGTTTGTGTGTACATATGTGTGTGTATATGTATGTATAACGTATGCATATAGTGGGTGTTATTCTTTTATTCTTGTTTCCGTCATTAGACAGTGGCCATGCTGGGGCACCGCCTTGAAGAATTTCTTGGTCAAATGAATCAACCCTAATACTTTTTTTTTTAAGACTGGTACTCACTTGACCAGCCTCTTTTGCAAAACTGCTAATTTATAGGGACATAAACACACCAGCACTGGTTGCCAAGCAGTGGTAAGGGACAACTTTAGACACAAAGACACACACACACACATATATACACACACTTGACAGGCTTCTTTCAGTTTCTATCTACCAAATCCACTCAGAAGGCTTTGGTCGGCCTTGTGCTATAGAAGACACTTTTCAAAGGTGCCACACAGTGAAACTGAACCCGGAATCATGTTGGTGGTACTTTCCTATCAATAAGGTCTGATAGACGCACAATATAACAGCACGCCTTTGATGCAAGTCTGAGGAAGTGGCTCTCCAATGCTTAAATCCAGAAATATTGCATGATTTTCCTTTTAGAATTTTTGTATAAACTGGCATTGCAAATGGAGATGGTACAGAAATATTTGTAACTTATAATTAAAGATGTGTTAATGAATTTTCTGTCTTCTTCTTTTCATTATATTTATATATATATATATATATATATATGTATGTATATATTAGTGAGTGCTTAGTATGAAACTTAATGATAATTAGTGCTCAATAACTACTAACAACAAATACAATGTTGACGATTATAATCCAGTAATTAGCTCTGAACATTGAAGTCTTGATAAGCTTGTTTGTAGTTGTAATCGTTATAACAATTGTTTATTAAGTTGGCGATTAACGACTTCCTTAATTAACCATCAAACATCGGTTTTGTGAAATTGGCCGTGGGCAAATGTGTTTATACCAGAGACATTATTTATTGTGTTCATGGTTCCTCTGTAGAGAAATTTAGGGTTAAATAAAAAGTGTGTGGGTGGTGGGGGGTCATTAATATAGCAAGTCTATTTCCACTAATTAGAAATCAGATTTTGTGGTGATGGTAGTGGTGCAATTGGTTGTAGTGTTGTCGTTTAGCTCTGCTCAACCTTGATTCTGATTCTGGTAACCTTATAACCAAATGCATTTCGTCTGTACCCGTCCCATGTTTTTGCATATCTTATAGCAGATAGTTCAATGTGCCCTTCCTGTTTCTTCATCATCATCATCATCATCATAACCATCATCATCATTGCCATTATCACCATGTTACCACCACCATCATCTTCATCTTCTTCACTATCATTGTTCTCCTCATAACCACTATCATCATCATAGCCATAACCATCACCAACACCACCACTATCATCATCTTTTAACATCCATGCTCCATGCTGGCATGGGTTGGACGGAGCCAAAGAGTCCTCTTTGTTGTCTTGAATACGTTTTTGGTGTGCGGCTTTTTTTGTTTTCTTTTTCTTTTAGCGATTATATTCTCATGTTTATGATCCCATAACTTAGCAATTTGCCAAAAGAAATCAATAAAATAAGTACAAGACTTAAAAAAACAAAGTACTTGGCTCGACTGAAAATTTTTCAAGGCAGTGCCCCAGCATGGCCTCAGTCAATTTAAAGAAACGAATAAGGGATAAAAGAAGGATATTTCTTTGGTTTGTTAACAGAGAATAAAATACCAGTTGTATACTTGGGTCTGTCTCAGTAGATACTTAACTCCCTCCATCGTGGAACACGCTTGTTGTATGAGAATTAATAACAGAGCAAAGGATTGTAGCATTTATACAGACGCCAGACCTGCTAGAAATAGCAGCCAAAAAACCACCCTTATCCCACTTTAAATACCATCATAACAATTATCATCATCATCATCATCTTAGCTTTTTGTCTTTGCATAAGATTAACACACATCATCCCAACCCTGCTAGGAATATCTATCCATGGCAGAATTTTGGTTCTCTAATCCACCCTCCCACTATGCTGCTGCCACTCTTTCTCTCTCTCTCTCTCTCTCTCTCTCTCTCTCAAGTTATGGATGAGTAATTAACATTTAACAGATAAGGAAGTAATGTGAGGTATTTCTTGTTTTTTTTACCCTCTTTTTCCATTCACATATATATGCTTATACACGCACACACGCGCACACACACACACACACACACATATACATACAGACATATCTATATTTCATGTATGTTTACATACACTTACTTCTATTCTACGTTTATATATACATACACAATTCACATTTATACACACCTGTACTTACACACACACACACACATACCTACATTTCATGTTTATATACATTCACTTTTATTCCATATATATATATATATATACACACACTTATGCATACACACATATACAATATATATTGCCCGAAATGGTCATGACGTCTGGTACTTGACTGAGGAAAGAAGGCTATGAATGACCCGTCTATTTTTGCCTGTCCTTCTAATTGTTGTTTCTCTTGTCCGCCTTTGTATCGTCCATCTGTCCAAATGTTTTTATTGTCCACTATTGCGTTTTTGTTCCATTTTTATATTTGCTGAATTTTTTTTTTTTTTTTTTTTTTTTTTTGGAGAAAAAAATTTCTGTCATTTGACTGCGACCATGCTGGAGCACTGCTTTGAAGGGTTTTAGTCAGAGAAATCGACCCGGGAATTATTTTTTAAACTTATTACTTATTCTGTCGATCTCTTTTGCTAAACTGCTAGGTTGCGGGAACACCAGTTGTCAAACAGTGATGACAAATATAGACATGAAGTCGCACACACACACACACACACACACACACACACATGTATATATATCAAGCTTCTTTCAGTTTCCGTCTACCAAATCCCCCTCACAATGCTTTGGTCAGCCCAAAGTGCCATACAGTGGGGAGTGGTTGGGAAGGAAACTTCTTACCACACAGCCACACCTGTGCCGATGTGCGTGTATATATATATATATATATATATATATATATACACACATACATAAGCACACCTGTGACTGGCATTCACAGTTTCTGTCTACCTAATTCATTCATAAGACATTGGTACTCCCAGGTGGACTTAGCCTAGCCTATTTCACCATGAGTCTTTTATTGTTCTACCCTCCTGTAATTAATTCTTAGCCGCTGTTAAGGTAGTTGTATATAATGGTTTCCATAACCCCTTCTCTCATACTCACTCACTCTCTCTTTCCCTCTCTCTCTCTCTTTCTCTCTCAGGATATCTCCCATTTGCTCACTCCTTCTTACCTCTATCTCTAATTCTCTCCTTTACTCTGTATCTTACTCTTCTGTTTTTTTTTGTGTTTCTGTTTTTCTTCCTCATTTTTCTCTGCTTTTCTTAGTATTTCTCTTAATCTCATTGTTCTCTCTCTCTCTATCTCTCTCTCTCTCTCTCTCTCTTTCCCTCCTTCTTCCTCTTGCACTCTCCAGAAACCAAATTTGAATGAAACAAATTATATCCAAACAGATGATACAATATATGGAATTATTTCTATAAATACTTAATTAACAAATAATAAATAAAGAAGAGATTATACGACCTTGTGTTTAAATTAGAAGTTGTTATTATTGTTTATATTCATATGCTCGTGTATATATATATATATATATATATGTGTGTGTGTGTGTGTGTGTGTGTGTGCTGACATGTGTTGGCATCACATCTATGTGTGTTTGACATTATATATATATGTTTGTCTCTGTATCTTTTACATCGCTTGATTGTTTGTAAACAAGTGTCCCCGTCATACAAGAGGTGTCCTTCGTCTCCAATCTTCCCAGAAAACATGTCCAGTCATAAGGTATATATTTACCTTACTTGGAGACGGGTGGAGTTTGGCAATAGGAACGGCGTCCAGACAGAAAATTTGTCTCAAAAAATTCTGTTTATTATTATTATTACCGTCCAAGGCAGCGAGCTGGCAGAATCGTTAGCATGCCGGGTGAAATGCTTTCGGAATCGATTAAATAAGTACCAGTTTCGCTCTGGGGTCGATGCAATTGACTTAATCCCTTTCCCCAAATTTGAGGCCTTGTGCTTCCAGTAGAAAGGATTATTATTATTATTATTATTATTGTCATCATTATTATTAAAATTATTATTATAAAATAAATCATTATTATTATTATTATTATTTATGACACTTTATAATAGCATATTTAAAGAAATTATTGTTGTATATAAAGAAATTGCTAATATATTATTGTTATTATTATTATTATCATTATTATTATTATAGTGGAATTGTTTTTTTTCTGTTTGTTTTTCTTATTCTTTGTTGTTGTGGTTGTTAATTAAGTCTGATGAAAAGTCTATTTTAAAGATAAATACACACAAAAATACTTTATTCAGTACACTAAGTTGACCCTGAAATAATGTGAGTGTAT
>NC_069003.1:30447540-30448826 GCF_001194135.2 Octopus bimaculoides
CTGCCGTTACGTTCTGAGTTCAAATTCCGCCGAGGTCGACTTTGCCTTTCATCCTGCTTGACTATAGGCGGTGCTCCAGAATGGCCACAGTCAAATGACCGAAACAAGTAAAGGAGTATAAGAGTATTTGTGCGTGTGCGCGTGTGTGTGTGTGTATGCATGTTCATTTATGTTTATATGATTGATTGTCTATATCTGTGTGTATGTATGTCCAAAAATGTGTCAACCAAGAGTGAATCTATTTATATTTAAGAAAAATGCTAATTACATTGACTCGAATGGGTTTTTTTTTTCCCATGTTTATCATGTTTTTACTTCGTTATATACTGATAATAATAAGAGACATGAACAAAGTTTTTATTAATTAATTTGGCATAACTATCTTACATTTAGAGCTCTCTTTCTCTCTCTCTCTATCTCTCTGCAATAAATAACCCAAGATAATTTGCTATTAACTAAATAGTTAGTTGTCTGGCCTATTTTGTTAATTGGAAAAAAAAATCCTGTGGTCATTTGTAACAACAAGCAATGAAATTTATCAGTGTTTTATATAGATCAGGCATAAGAAATTTGCAACTGTGCAGGACATTCTGAATGGCAGGCCTAGAAAAACATTTTTAAATTACTTCAAAATTTCTATTAATTGTGTGACCTGCGTGAGGATGAGCCATACCTCACATAGCCCACCCCTTGGAAAAAGTTGGCCATGCCTGATGTAAGATAACTTGTCCTGTTGTGTATGATCAGATTAATTCAGTTTAGTGGTCTTGACAACTCTTGTAATTCCCAGTGTTCAAATCCCTAGTGGTCCACATAGATATAGATACAGTGGGTTCATACATGTGCTTGATAAAACAAGTGATCTCTGGATTAGTTTTGTCTGATAGCCAGAACCATTGGATGAGCATAATAGGATGATACCCGAGTGGTTGTGTGGTAAGACACTTGCTTCCCAACCGCGTCGTTCCAAGTTCAGTCCCACTGCGTGGCACCTTGGACAAGGACAAGTCTCTTCTATTATAGTATGAGAGAGACCAGGACCTTGTGAGTGGATTTGATAGACGGAAACTGAAAGAAGCCCGTCATATATATATAAATATATGTATGTATGTATATATATATATATATGGGAGAATGTACGAAAAAACAACAACAGACGAGGACAGGTGGTGTAAATAACAAAAGGATGTATTAGTATGACGCTCAGGAATACGGAAAGTCTTTGACGTTTCGAGCTACGCTCTTCAACAGAAAGAATACAGAGACAAGGAGAAAAACACGGATAT
>NC_069003.1:30448872-30449901 GCF_001194135.2 Octopus bimaculoides
CTTGGACAAGGACAAGTCTCTTCTATTATAGTATGAGAGAGACCAGGACCTTGTGAGTGGATTTGATAGACGGAAACTGAAAGAAGCCCGTCATATATATATAAATATATGTATGTATGCGTTGTAAATATAGAAATGTGAACGCATGCGCTCTGTTGTATATGTCATTAAGTTGTATGTTGTGTTAACAGCTGAACAGAGATAGAGAGTTGGCGGGGGGGGGGGGCTAGGGTGAACGAACAGGGACTGTTGAAGAAAGGACAACACAGACTGAGAGACTGGAATGCTGTGGTGCTTCTATGAAATACGTTCCTGTAAATGTTTCTATGGCAACAGACCACCACCGCTATCGTCATCTCTTTGCTTCTGAGCAAAAGAATCTAATCCCCGTAAGACCACCACAACTAAAACAACACTGTCTCTTTTCACCACCATCCAATTGATAGAGAGAGATAGGTGCTTCTATGTGGTCGCTCGGCATGCTAGAAATAGTAACCAAATCTCTTAAATTCTTACTGTAGTTAGTGTCTTATTGAAAAAGAAGGGTAGAGGAGCCTCTATGTAGTCGCTCAACATGCTGGAAATAGCTGCCAAATTGCCCTTAAATTTCGCAGGTGTTTTTTTTTTCTTTTTATCATTGACAAAAGGGTAGAGAAGCCTCTCTGTGGTCGCTCAACATGCTGGAAATAGCAACCAAATCTCCCTCAGATTCTTACTGTGGTGTCATATTGAAAAAAGGAAATATAGAGTAGCCTCTTATCTGGTCGTTTGACTTGCTAGAAATAGCAACCAAATCTCAAATGTTCACTGCAGTATCTTTTTTGCTTGATCAAGGAAGGGTAGATGACCCTCTATAGCCTGGTGCTTATTCTCTCGAGCTCTTTTGCCAAACCGTTAAGTAACGGGGACATAAACACACCAAGATCGATTGTCAAGTGATGAGGAAGGGAACAAACAGACACTAACACTCACACACACGCATATATATATATATATATATATATATATATATATATATATATATATATA
>NC_069003.1:30453087-30461093 GCF_001194135.2 Octopus bimaculoides
TATGTATGTGTGTGTGTGTGTATTATTCCCCTCATTTTATGTCCGTCTTTGCATTGCCTTGTGGCAAAAATGACCACGACCGTTTCACTGGACACGCCTATTTTCTTCCGATATAAACTCTGTGGTACATAACGAGGCCGCCGAGAAGGAGAACGTTTGAGCCAGTCGTTATTTAACCCCTGGTCAAATCCGACTCTGAACCGCCAGCCAAGCATACAGACTGACACACAGATGCTATAATCAAAGATGATCCAACTTTGACAATTCCACAGTTCTTTTATTATTATTATTATCATTATTATTTTGTTTTGTTTTATTTCTTGAACTTTGTGTCGTTAAAACATTATTCTGTGTGTCCTTCCTTTTTTTTTTGTTTCTTCGTTTAGAGACGATAGGGTGTGTGTACTATGAGGAAGACTTAGCTGCTATTTCTAGCCGGTCAAGCACAGGAGTTTGTCCTCGTTTCATTGATATATAGTATGGCAGTGGTAGTTGTCGTAGCTAGTTAGTTTGTAACATTTGTTCTCTCTCATTCACTGATAGTAGTAGTAGTAGTAGTAGTATTGGTATTGGTATTAGTGGTGGTGATGTTAGTAGAAGTAGTAGTGGTGGTGGTGGTATACACCTTTGCCCTCGGAACGAAAGCAAATGATGCAGCTGTACGTTATATTGATAGTTCCTATCAGGCGTAGTTGTTGTTGTAATTGTAGCAGTCAGAGCAGTTGCCCTTTTCATGTACGTACCACAAAATATATAAATAAACGAAAAACGTTAACAAAAAAGTATATATATATATATATATATGTAGAACATCGAATACGGACAGAGAGAGAGGGGTGGTTGGTGTCAGGAAAAGAGGGGCGGTGAGGTGAAAAATGGGAATGAACCGGAGTGGCGGCGGGGTGAGGAGGAAATAGTTTTTGTATACACACACACACACACACACACACACACATACACATACACACACACACACATTAATTCATCGTCCTCGTCCTCCTCCTTCTCCACAAACTGCATCCCCCCTTTCCCTGTATGTGTGGCAGTCGGGTATAAAGATGACGGGAGCGGCGGTGGGGAGAGGTGGAAATTGTTAGTGATGCTGATGAGGAGGATGATGATGATGATGATGATGACTGCTTGTATGTAAATGTGTGTGTGTGTGTATGTTGGTACGACTATTCGGGATAAGTTGAATGAGAGAGAACACGTGTGTTATTGACTGGTGAATGTGTGTGTGCATGTATATTATATATTTATATATATACGCACTGACATATACATGTATACACTCACACACATACACACTTTCAGGGCGGTACGGTGCTTAGGCGCTAAGTTGAAAGGGGAGAGGTGTGCTAGCAAAATAACTGACCCTGACCTATATATATATACATATATACATATATATAAAATATAGCTATTTTCTCTCTCTCTCTCTCTCTCTTTCTCTATCTATCTGTATATAATTCACACTCACTCCTCCCCTCTCTCTCTCTCTCTGTCTCTCTCTGTGCGCGCGTAGACATGCGAACAATAGTAGTCGGAGTGGGAGGCGACATTCAGCTCCATTCACTCGCAGTTCTGTGCGAGAGAAGGAAACACAAAAGCGCCAGTATGTACGGAGTTGTAGGAGTACGGATAACAAAAACACCGAGGATTCTACCTGACCTGTTGGTATTGTTGTTGCTGTTATTGTTATTGTCGTAAAGGTTCATGAGGTAAGGGTATATATATATATATATACACATGTGTGTGTGTAGCTTTGTTACTATGCTACTTACTCTCTTCTGTGTCTTGTGTCTATGGAATTATCCCGTACATACGTTTGGAAATGTACAAACGAGTGTGAATAAACTGGCAGTGCCGTGCCGAACCTGTTGTCCGGTTTCCAGAAATACTGGATCATCGTACGATTTCATCCAATATATACTGTAACCTATATTGAGTAAACAGACCCTGCTTTTGAAGTTCGTTCATTTGCGTACGCTTACGTTAAGAATAGTTTAGATTTTTGCCTTTTTCTTTTTTAAGTAGGTTGATATAGTATTAAACAGTCTGCTTTAGAAATTGTATTAATTTGTACCTGTACCTGTTATATATATAATAAAACCATGTTCTTTATTTTTCTTCATTTGATCTTCACATTATGAACATTAAACGATATACATAATTAAAGTATGATTTATTTTAAGACTTTTTTGTGGATTAATAATTATCAAACAGTCCCTCCTTCAGAAGGGTATTAATTTGAATCTGTTAAATGCAATTTAGTTCCTTATTTTTCATAGTTTATTTTGTGCTTATATATATATATATATATATATATATATATATATATATTGGAAGGTTTGGAAATCTGGATAGTTGTACATTTACAGATTGTTATTGTCACATTTTTTTATAAATCATATAAAGCGCTTTTCACCTAGTCTTGTAGGATTTTCAAATCATATACATATATATATTTAGGCTGTTTCTTTAAAACCGGGAAATCCAGAAATCCTGGCCACTTCCGTCCCAATCTTTCCGGGTAATTGGTCTTGGAACTGTTCTAAGAAGAACGATTGTATGCTGTATTGTTTCGAAGCTGGTGAATCCCCTCCAAGTTTCCTTCTGACGATGTAGTGTGTTGCGTGTGAGATCCTTTGCGAGACGAAAAGATTAAATTTATACGTGGTGGTCAAGTAAATCCTACGGGCACTCCCACGTTTATTGTCTTGCTACTTTGTCAAAATCTGCTCCCGTTCATTCACACCGTACATACTTCGAAATCAGTGTCAACACTTATTCTCAGAGAAGCAATTAATATATATGTGTACTCTACACAAAAGGGTCATTAACATCCTTCAGTTTAACGTAAAATTGTTTTTGTTGTAACTTGACATAACACATACAGGCATGTGTGTATATACATATGTACGTCCCGTCCAACACATGCCAGCATGATATATGGACGCTAAATGGTAGCATTTATGATATATTTATACACACATACACTCACATTATATACCACATGTTTAATTATGCTCTTTTAAAATAGGTGTATTTTGCGTTGGTTTTAGAGACATAGGGCGTTGCTGTTAAGTTTAGACATGGCCTATTTGGCTGAATCATATCCAAATTATATATATATATATATGTGTGTGTGTGTGTGTGTGTGTGTGTGTGTACCCTAGTGGTCATCGTTGCGTTGATTGTCGCAACCCTTAGCTAAATGTATATACAACACATGATAACCACGTTTTTTTTTTCCTTTTGTTGTTGTTTTTTTCTTTTTTACACTTCACGTTTTCGTCTGATTCTTGTGCATTCTTTCTTCCTTTGGTTGTTTTGGTTCTGATCGTGCAAAATATTCCACCTGTGACCACATCATGCAAATGTGCCTTTCTATTTTACAAAAAGAAAAGGGGGGGGGGGAACATTCAGTAGACTGAGCTTTGAAGGATATTTTTGCTGCTATTTCTAATAACTAGTGGAACCGGAAAAGGCTTCTTTTCTGATGCCTCGCCTTTTTTATTTTTTTTTAAACCAAGGTTAGACTACTAACTAGATTCATAACAGACCCAATAATCAATACTATTCGAAATGTTAGTCAGTCAGTTTCTATTTCTAACTTTACATTATCCTATATTCCGTTTTCTTATTTCAAAAGCAGTCTGCGCCAATATTTGGCTGTTATTTCTAAGAGTTCGAGCTAGTTTGGCCGTTGACTGTTATTTCTAGCAGGTCTGGCGAGTACATAGAATCTCAGATGTTCTCGTTTATGCTGTGTAGCACTGCATATAATGAACAAGTACGTTTTGGTTCATAACCATACTGTGTGTAGTTAAGTGTACACATACATACATACACGATGCCTATGGGCGATTTCTGCTAGCTAGCCTTTTAATCACACATGCATACAAAATTATATATATTTATATATATATATATATACACGACGTAGAGGGAGATATGTACGGGGTATACTCGCGCGTATTCGCATTTAAAACTGTACCAGGAGTACAGCTAGCCCTTTGTATATTGTGAAAGACAGAATACTTACTGTATGTATGTGTGTTGCGTTTAAGCTACTGACAGACAGGCACTTTAAAGGATAACTAGATCATTGGTGAGCTTAGCAGAGTAGCAAGCTAGTCCCAGTGAAGTTTATATATGTGTGTGTATGTATATATATATATATATATATATTTATATATACACGCACACATCAGTGGTTTCGTCTTAAATGCATGTAACGTGTGTGTATACAAAAATAGTTCAAACTGGAATAATGTCTACGTACACAATGCCGCGTGCGTCTGTGTATTACGTCCTTGTGTGTGTGTGTGTAGGTGTGGCTTTGTGATAAATTTTTCCCCCCACTCTCATGGTTCCTGGTTCAGTCTCTCTGCGTGGCATGTTCATTGGTTAAGTATTTCCTGTTATAGATCCGGGCTGACCGGAGCCTTGTTGTGGAATTATGAGAAAGGGAAACTGAAAGGAGCCTGTTCTGTATGTATGTGTGTGTGTGTGTGTGTGTCTGCTTTTGTGTTTTTCCCCAACCACTACTTGGTGGCCGGTGCTGGTTTCTTTGCGTCTTCGTAACTTAGTGGTTCGGCAGAAAGTAACTGATTGAATAACGACCAGGGTTTATAAAAATAAGCATTGGGGTGGATTTGCTTTGTCTAAACTTCAAAGTAGTGCCCCAGCATGTTCGCAGTCTAATGACTGAAACTTATAAAACATCTTGTTTCAGTAAGCCTGGTACTTTTTCTATTCTTCGTTTTACCGAACCGCTAAGTTACGGGCACATAAACACACCAACACCAGTTGTCAAGCGGTGGGGGGGGGGACAAAGACAAAGGTATACACATAAGGGTTTCTTTCAGTTTCCGTCCACCAAATCCACTCGCCAGGCTTTAGTAGAAGGTGTCACGCAGTGAGACTGAACCCGGAACAATCTCATTGTTACTTCGTCTCTTTGGTTTGAGTGTACGCGTGCGTTTATCTATTCAATAAATAACCTACATGAATGTTTGATTTTTCTAGTCACGCTTTTCATCTTAAATAGAGAGAGAGAGAGACGCGGAGAGGGTTTACATTTAAGAGGTGCCTGATGAACGGGACATACTAAGCTTGGTGGCAAACAATGAGTAAAAAAGAACACGACACAAACACATACACACAATGTGAGAGAGAAAGAGGGAGGACTAACATCAGTTTGGTACAGCCATTCCACTTATTTGGATTTTTATAGACTTTTCTGAAAAATACAAATATTGAAAAAAAAAAATATTTGTATTTACCCCCGATTTGCGCTCTTGTTTTTATCTACGCCGCACTTGAAACCACCCCTGGGCCGGATCTACAGTTTAAACTGGATTCTGTATCCTACCAACGATGTCTGCACATGATACCTTCATGGTTGCTGTACCTCACTGTGAACACTATGTTATTCCACTTGTGAGGGTTATCTCTACAAGATACTCTACAGAAATCTTAGCCGGCACTGGTTTTTGTTATGTTCCAGCGTCGTGAATGTCGTAACAAAAATCAAGTGCTGGTGGCTATGATTTCTATAATTTCATGTGATGTAGAAAGTGCACTGCTAGCGCAGCAGAGCAATGTATAGACTTATAAAAACGTTTAATATATACTTTCGTATATTGTAGTTGCATAACGAAATGCCGCGTCCCTATAAGTCATTAATACCTGTGTTATTGTACCTAGCCATTTCTGGCATACTACGTGCTGACATGCCTAGATTCTGCTGAATCCTATAACATATACATACATATATAGATAGATAGGAGTGGTTGTGTGGTAAGTAGCTTGCTTACTAACCACATGGTTCCGGGTTCAGTCCCACTGCGTGGTACTTTAGCCTCGGGCCGACCAAAGCGTTGTGAGTGGAAACTGAAAGAAGCCCGTCGTATATATATGTGTGTCTGTGTTTACGTCCCCGTAACTTAGCGGTTCAGCAAAAAAGAGACCGATAGAATAAGTACTAAGCTTACAAAGAATAAGTCTTAGGGTCGGTTTGCTCGACTAAAGGCGGTGCTCCAGCATGGCCACAGTCAAATGACTGAAACAAGTAAAAGAATAAAAGAGTATGTGTGTGTGTTTACACTCAATTATAAAAGTTTAAAAAAAACACATCCCCATAACAAGCCACCCTAAAACTTAATTATCATTCCACGTTCGAACCCACACTACACTGCAGTGTGTACGACTGACTTCATTACCTATAATGCTGTTGTCATTTGGCTGTTGTATCTAGCAAGGTGATCCGACTACATAGAAACTCCACTCAATTCCTCAATCTATTTAATGTATATCATAAGATTTTACTGTCATAATCGTTTAAAATTAAAATGAATAAATACTGCGATTCTAATTGACTGACGCAGGGTCATCAGCCGAAACAAGGGAGTAGAGGATCGCTATTGGCTGGCGGCTGCAAAGGCGTTTTCACTTACGATGTAGTTGGCTAGACAGGACGTCATTTCCGATGGAAATTATTGACGGTACATGACCAATTATCCGGCAAGCTTGCGACTGGATAATTCCTTGGACTTCTGGATTTTGCCGTTTACGTAAGACAGTTCAAATATATGCTTAAAATTTTAAATAAACTATGAGGAAGTAAAGACCTAAACTGTATTTAACATTCAAATTAATACATTTTTAAATCGGAGTCTGTTTGATAGTTATAATATATCATGCTGTAACCATGTTTATAATGTATACATTATAACATTGATATTTATTGGAAGAAAATTCAATGAAGGGAAGTAAAGAACATGGTTTTATTTAACAGATACGGGTACAAATTAAGGTAAATTTTCAGATTAACACCCGCACGATCTTCACTAGGGTGTTAGGGTTAGGGTTTTATGGTCAGGTTAGGGTTAGGGACGGAATTCCCTAACCCTAACCCCCTAGTGAAAATCGTGCGGGTGTTAATCTGAAAATTTACCCAAATTAATACACTTTTAAAGCAGTATGTTTAATCTTTATCAATCCACTTATAAAGGTTAGAAACAAAACAATTTTTATCACACCGTATGCAAGGTAACTTCAAAAGCAGGGTCTGTTTACAGTGTATTGTACAGTGTTCGTGGTTTTCTGGAAACCAGGTAAGAGATCTGGTACTGTATTTCTGATATCGATTGTGTCCACTCGAATCGATCTTCTCTCTCCTCTCCTAGAACTTGGCCTAATACAAATTATGAAAAAATTATTATTGTTAAGGTGGCGAGCTGACAGAATCGGGCAAAATGTTTAGCAGCATTTCGTCCGTCTTTACGTTTTGAGTTCAAAGCCGCTGAGGTCGACTTTACCTTGCATCCTTTCGGGGTCGATAAAATACTTGAATTATAAAAGGACAAGGCCTGGAATTCATGGCAAGGGGCTAGTCGGTAAAAAATAATCCTTTCTACAATAGGCACATGGCCTGGATTTTGTGGAGAGGGGAGATAGTCGATTACATTGACCCCAGTATTCAACTGCTACTTAATTTATCGACCCCGAAAGGATGAAAGGCAAAGTGAACTCAGAACGTAGCGACGTGTGAAATACTGCTAAGCATTCTGCTAGCTCGCTGCCTTAATAAGAATAATAATAATACTGTGTTAATAATAAATCCTGGGTTCGATTCGTCCGACTAAATACTCTAGAGCGGTATCATTGTATTGCTGCACTCGAATGACTGAAACAAGTAGAATGTGAAAGATAAAAAGATGGAAAAAGATCAAGGAAACGTAAATGAGAACTTGGTGGTGGTTGATGCCGAGGAAATAATAATAATAATAAGTGGATGTCTGCTCGTTGTGATGGCACAATATTCTGTTGCATGGAAGGGAACAACAAACAGTTCCGGTGAGTCTAGTCTTCAGATGTGACCTTTTACAACTTAGATTGGTATTTACATACAAGCGTCTTGAATGACAGCTGATTCGCTTGTAAGAACACACACACACACACACACACACACACACACACACACACACACACACACA
>NC_069003.1:30461452-30462820 GCF_001194135.2 Octopus bimaculoides
TCTTGAAACCAAAAAATGGACTTTTTTCTTATGACGCTGACTTGAGCCGCTCAAGCTGCTTGCACTAGATCTCCTTTGTTATCGTTTGGTTTAGGTTTAAAAGTTCAAAGTGGACTAAACCTTTCATATCCCACCAAACAGATAACAACACCTTACGTGGGTAAAGATCTTCTTTAGCCTGGGTTGCCGATGTTTCTTCTTTCCCTAACCACTGTCTTCGGTGCTTGACATTTTTATAGAGAACCCATTTCTCGTCACCAGTCACAATTCTGTCCAAAAAAAAAAAGGTTCATTCATGAGACGTAACAGCAAAGTTGAGCACACGTTCGCTCTCTGCACCCGATTAGACTCGGGATGTTTGTGAGGACTACATTGACCCAGTTTGCTGATTTTTTTTTTTTCCCGATGGCACGCAGGTGTCGGTGAATGGTTGAATTAACAAATCCAGGCTTCTCTGCTAATTTCTTAACAGTTCCGATGGGATTTTGTTCCAGTAGGTTTTGAATGACGTCCTTGTCAAGCTCTACAAAATCTTCTAGGACGATGCACGTCTTCTAGACTGTAGTTTCCGGTTCGGAATTTCTGGAACTACTGTTGGCACTGGCTTACGCTTATTATCGACATCGAAAGTACGAAAGGCCAAGTCGACCTCGGCGTGAATAGAAATCAAAATGTAATGAGCGGCAAGAAATGCTGCGAAGCGTTTAGTCCGATGTGCTAACGGTTCTGACAGCTGGCTGCCTTTCCGTATGTGCTCCTCGATGTTGATACCTTTTGTCTTCTGGTTGTTTCAGTCAATTAAACTATGGCCATGCTGGGGTACCGCTTTGAAGTTTTAGTCGAATAAATCGACCCCAATACTTTTTTTTTAAGCCGGTACTTATTGTTGGTCGCTTTTGCTGAACCCCTAAGTTAGGGGGATGTAACACGTCAAGTGGTGGGGTACACAGAAACACACACAAACATATATATATACGACGGGCTTCATTCAGTTTCCGTCTACCAGATCCACTCACAAGGCTTTGGTCGGCCCGAGGCTATAGTAGAAGACACTTGCCCAAGGTGCCACGCAGTAGGACTGAACCCGAAACCATGTGGTTGGGGAGAAAAATTAGGCTGAATGGTCCTTGGCGGTACGCTCGACCAGAACCAAGCTGGGTCTCTTAAGCAATACTGAAAACATTATCATGGAAAGCATGCATCCGACAACGTTGTAAATCTCTTCCTCTCACTCTCTTTCTGTCGCTCTCATTTTCTATTATTAAGATATTAAATATTTTTTAATGAAATAGCAGTGTGAGGACCAGAAGTAGTTTGAGCTTGGACGGTTTCTACGTAGAAGAGCCGGTTATATCTTTTACATTACTT
>NC_069003.1:30464667-30467573 GCF_001194135.2 Octopus bimaculoides
ATCGTTTTTCGTACCTCTTCAAAAACCAAGGCTCGTGTGAACGAAATAAAAAGCCGGCCAGCCGAGCTATTCGTTTCGTTTCGTCTGGGTTTATTATTCCGTTTCTTGTGTTTCCTTTTTTTTTTCTTTTCTTTTATTTTTCTGTTTCTTTGTTTTGGATGTTGTATGGTACTAGTCCTGTAGAGCTCTCTCTCTCCTTCCCTCTCTCCGTCTCTGTCTTTCTCTCTCACTTTCCGTTGTCTATAGCAAAATGGAAATCAACTCAAGTGGGCCAGTAAAATGACGTCACGCAAACGCGTGATGGTTCCGGGTTCAATGCCACAACCTGACCCCTTGTGCAAGTATCTTCCACAATAACCTTGAGCCGACCAGAGCCTTGTGACAGGCGGAAACTGAAAGAAGCCCTTCACATATACGTGTGTGTGTGTCTATGTTTGTACCTTTGCCCCTCACTATCGCTTGACAACTGTGGCTTATCTGCTTACGTACCCGCATAGTAGCGGTTCGGTAAAAAGAGGCCGATAAAATAAGCACCAGGATTTAAGAAAGAATTGTGCTGAGAGTCGATCCCTTCGACTAAAACTCTTCAAGGCGGTGCCCCAACATGGTCACAGTCTAATGAGTGAAATAAGTAAAAGATAAACATACTCACACAAACCGATCTTTTTCATTGCCTATTTCAACGGTCCCGATTTTTTTTTCTTTTAATCTTTGGTTCCACAGACTGGTTTCATGCAAAACTTTCCGGTCTGTGGAAATATCCTCCAAGATGAAGTCAAATACATTTCTTAGTGATTCTCGTTGCTGGGCGTAGTTCAATTGCTACTTTTGAAATGCTTTACATGTCATCAGAAGGTACTTATATTGTAGGTGCCTGTGGACGTGACATCTTGAGGGAGTTCTTCGTATGAAATTTGGGGACGTCTCTCTTGTCAGTTCCGGTTTCTATCGTATTCTACTTTCACTTTTACCTTTTATTACCGTAAACTTCACGTTAACCTTTTTATTACCACATTTCTCTTGAAATACACTAGCCATTATTTATTTCAATTAATTTTTAAAATAATGAAGAATTTATTGAAATAGTTTTGCTTTAAACCGAACTCTAAATGAATATAAATTGTTGATGGAAAGTTTTGCTTTTGATCCTTTATCACAGGAAACTCGTGTTATAGAGCCAAGGGCGGTTTCGGGCAGATTGACATTATAGAGGATTGACCCGGTCTTGTACACTACCTACGTTAGAAATCACACGCGTGTGATTAAGTGGCGGAAACGGAAGTGCCAAGTTGCTCGGTGTCATTTAGTTATGTCCCTTTAAGCCGAAAGTTCAAGTTCTACCAGGGGTGATGACCACACTGTCTTTTCTTCTTCCGGTGTCAGTTGAAAACTAAGTAGCTGTCAAGTACCCAGGACGATTAAATCGACCACACATCCATTTGTACAACAAACTTTATGACAACAGACTTCGGTTTTCTTTTTCTTTTTTTTTTTTCTGCCCAATACAAGCGATCATTATCATAAACATTATCGTCGTCATAAAACGATTCATTGGCTCTTGACACTTTGGCATTCGGCTCAGTCCACTTGATAAACTGCTTCTGCTACAGCTTTTTGATGGCTCCTTTGTGTGTATGTATGTGTGTGTGTGTGTGACGGCTGCCCTTTCTTGGTCTCTTTACTGACAATGTAGCCGTAGGCACGGTGTCTGGAGAAAAGAAAACTCAGAAAAATTTACAATTTTTGCTTGGAAATGGGGGGGAAAAAAAAGAGATCCATTTTATTTAAATATTTTAGACATGCGCTGGCAGGCACGGCTGTGTGGTTAAGAAGCTTGGAGCACAACCTTGAAAAGTTTTAATCGACCCCCAGGATTTTATTTTTAAGTCTAGTATTTATTCCATCATTCATTTTGCCGAGCCGCTAAGTTTCGGGAGATGTAAACACCAGCACCGGTGCCAAGTGGTAGTGGGAGACAAACACAGATAGAAAGACACACACACACATATATGGCAGGCTTCTTTCAGTTTCCGTCTACCAATTCCACTCACAAGGCTTTGGTCGGCCAGAGGCTATAGTAGAAGACAGTTGACCAAGGTGCCACGCAGGTAGACTGAACCCGGAAACATGCGGTTGGTAAGCGAGCTTCTTACCACACAATCACGCCTAGAAATTGTGCATTGTTTCATGTTGATCGTAAAGGATCCTCGTATTTGTTCTTTACTCTGGAGCTAACGAAGGAGTGTGTACACGAAATCGCGTCTTAAACAACGAGAATACATTAGTCAAGCCGTGATTAACAATGAGCAGCCCTATTGAGATTGTGTCGTTGATCTGTTACGAGGTCAGTTGTTGTTTAACCTCCGGTCATTTTTACTTAATAAAGTAGATCTACGATCAAAAGCGTTCCAGTCGTGACTAACCCTTTATTTAATTTTCAGATATGGTTACATGTATTGGGATTACGTTATCCACGTTCTAATTTTAAGACTAGTCGGAAATTCGACTGCTGTTTCTGGCATGTCCTGCAACCACTTAGTAGTTTCCTCGGCAAATGATGTCCACCTCTCTTGTCTCGCGTTTTGAGCATTTAAACAAAAAAAAAATATTCAAATCTTTCATTATTTGTAGTGGCCACTTATAAATAAATAGTGTGTGCGCACGCGCTTGTTCTTGTTATGAAGAAGAAGACGCTTCTGCGACCACACCCTTTGCCTGATAAGAATCGTTGACCAGAGGTTGAAGACACTCTTGACCACGGTCCTTAGCAATCAGGGTTCTTGTTATATATTTATTATTATTATTATTATTATTATTGTGGAGGCGCAATGGCCCAGTGGTTAGGGCAGCGGACTCGCGGTTTCGATTCCCAGACCGGGCGTTGTGAGTGTTTATTGAGCGAAAAC
>NC_069003.1:30468072-30468882 GCF_001194135.2 Octopus bimaculoides
GCTCCAGCATGGCCGCAGTCCAATGACTGAAATGAGTAACAGACAAAAGATGACAAATTAGATTTTGGCTGATACATTCGTTCTGTAATAAAAACGTCTTAAAATTTATTTATTGATTTATTTTTCTTTTCCAAATGTTCTGATGAGTAAAAAACGTTTTTCTTACAATTTCTGAATGTTTGAAACAAAAGTTGTCTGTGTCATTTTCCTTTCCTTTTTCTTTCTTTGATTTACTGGTTTTGAGGCAATGAACTGCGCCCATGCTGTAGCACCACATGCAATTGTTTTTTTTTTGGGGGGGTGTTAGATTATTTTTAGCGGATCTTTTATTATTGAATGACTCGGACCACCTTTGACGTAATGAGATGTAAAACTCAACAAGAAGCTTTTGTTCGACAAACCGATAAACACGAACATAAAGTAATATCTTATATAGATTATTATTGTTATTATTATTATTATATCCAGCAGACGCATGATCAAAGGTAGTCCAAAGGCCTTGATGATCATCTTATCTTTTTTTTCTTTTCTGTTCAGCCATAGTGCATCTGCGATTGCATCATCCAATATCTCTACCTAGTTACATATATATATATATATATATATATATATAACGCGCAGGAGTGGTTGTGTGGTAAAAAGCTTGCTTCTCAACCACATGGTTCCAGGTTCAGTCCCACTGCGTAAAGCCTTGGGCAAGTGTCTTCTACTAGAGCCCCGGGCCGACCAAAAGCCTTGTGAGTGGACTTGGTAGATGGAAACTGAAAGAAGGCAGTTGTATATGTTTATATTTGTTTGTCTCCCCCCCCC
>NC_069003.1:30468915-30472907 GCF_001194135.2 Octopus bimaculoides
ACGACAACCGATGTTGTGTTTGCGTCCTCGCAAAGAGACCGATGGAATAAGTACTAGGCTCACAAAGAATAAGTCCTGGTGCTGATTTGTTCTGCTAAAGGCGGTGCTCCAGCATGGCAGCCGTCAAATGACTGAAACAAGTTAATGAATAAAAAGTCTTAAAAACCTTGAGAATAACTCTCTCATTTCCTCCCATCAGTTTTTGGAGTGAGGAGACCCCTTTAAAAAAGGGTCACGGCCACTTAGCTTTTCCTTTCTGAATAATGGAATGACGAAAGAAAGGTGTTGCAATCTTTAATTATTCCACTTTTTTTGTACTGTTTCTCTTGTTGATATTTTTTTCTCTTTTATTTTAGCTTTCAAGACACAAATGTGTCTGATGTTTATTACATTAACCTACGTGTCCTTGTGTATATTTGTATATTAACGACGGCAATTGTATGATTATAGGGAAAAAAGACTTGGTTGATATTTCTGGTCGAACGGCTTTTGTAGTTTATTGTTCAGTCATAAACGTAATCTTCCAGTCCATCACCTATACATACGTACGTGTGAGCCATTGTGTGTGTATGTATGTATATATATAAATGCACTTCACAGTCAAGTAGTTAAAGTAAATATATTGTGTGTGTATGCATTGTTTATAGAGAGAACAAAATATTCACAAAGGCTTTCTCTGTCTCTCTCTCTCTCTCTCTCACTCTTTTCTCCTTTCATTGACTTGCTTCATGTCTTTTTAAATACATTAGAAAGAAAAGAGAGAGAGAGAGAAGAATCATTCAAGCGTTCAATCATTGGCCGCAGTTATCTGGCTAAAGACTATTCGACAAAACTACACACACACACACACACACACACTTACGCACGCGCGAGTAGTTGTCCTGTGCGCCAGCGGTCGCCAACCGTTTTCGTACCACGGACTGGTTTCGTACAAGACGATTTTTCCATGGGCCAGGAGATTACGCGCTTAAGGATTCATAATAAAGTGCATAATATATTAAACTTTGTTTCCTAACCACATGGTTCCATGTTCAGTCCCACAGCGTAGTGTCATGGGCAAGTGTCTTTTATAGCCTTGTTGTTCGAAATACAAACATATAGATGTATGTTCGTTAACATACATCTATATCTAATATATATATATATATTGGTAAGATTAGCTCTCGAAGCATATCATATAAAGCTACAAATAATAACTTGTAAATACTGATTGCATTCGACTTTTTTTCTGTCCTAAAGGGTTTTCGACCCAGTATTTACACGCGATTTATAGCTTTATGTGGTGTTCCTCGAGAAAGCCAACGTTCCAAAAGATAATTATTGTTTCACGTTCGCCCGATAGTTTATACAATTCTTACGTCATCTATAAAATACGTGTGCTTGTGCGCGTGCATTCATATATGCGTGTGCGTGCATTCATATATGCGTGTGCGTTTGTATATATTATATTAATCTGATGGGTTACTCTATACTATTGTAGAGTATAGATTAACCCGAAAATATTGACTGACTTGGCCGAAACTTCGAAGTTACTGTCAATTACATTCTTGTCAAAGAAATATATACAAATATATATATACGCACGCACACACGTCTGAGTAAACAAAAACAAAACATCCGCTACATACATGTAGATACAGTGTGTTTTAGGGGCTGATGTTGTAGCCGCTTAATTACTCTTATGATAACATAAAGAGTGGCCTTCTTGGGTTAATATAGTAAGAGGGGGCGAAAGATTAGCCCCTCTCCCTAGAAATCTTTTTGGGATTGAAATAATGAGGCAGGTGTGAGAGGCGGTGGGTGCGGAGGTGCTTGAATGTTATATGATTGTGTGTGTGTGTGTATATATATATGTGTGTGTGTGTGTGGTAGGAAGGAAGGAAGGAGGGGTTAAATAGATGAAATTAGTTATGGTTGACTTGCAGTGAATTGAACTGTGCCAAATGTGTGTGTGTGTGTGTGTGTATGGTTCACGCTGTGTAAGTCTGTTAAGGATTTTTTAAAGCATAATTGGCGCTGTTAATAAATAGTTAGTCTGTTATGATGTGTCCGTTCATTCATGTATATATATATATATAAAAACACACGATGGGGTGCTAAAAAGTTCCTGGCTTTAAGGGTGTCGCGAAGGGCCTGCTTGGTTTGGAGGCCCAACCTTCCGAGTTCTTTCACAGGTTTAGAAAAACTGAAGGACCACTGCCAATGTGTGTGTAATTATCTGAGGGAGGCTTTAGTCGGTCCGAGGCTATAGTAGAAGACACTTGCTCAAGGTACCGCGCAGTGGGAATTGAACCCGGACCCATGTGGTTCGTAAGCAAGCTACTTACCACACAGCCCCTCCTACGCCTGTGTACATTTTTTATTAATAGTTAGCAAAAGCAACGGAGTGGCTCAAGGCCAAAGTTCGGTATTGGTCTATAGCGTTGGTATGAAGACACATCATCATTCAGCCTCTCCTCTTTATCTGTCATGAGGCAAGGTTATGTGGGTGAATGACGTGTACCAGTACCGAAGGATTGCCATAATATATATATATATATATATATATATATATATATATAATCAACTATATCTTTTACTTGCTTCAGTCATTGGACGGCAGCCTTACTGGGACACAGCCTTGAAGGGCTTTAGTTGAAGAAATCGATCCCCAGTGCTTAGGGTTTTTGTTTTCAAACCTGTTAACTTCTTATTCTATAAGTCTTTTCCTTTTTTTTTTTTGGCCGAACCACTAAGTTATGGGGGCGTAAGCAAACCAACACCGGTTGTCAAGCGATGGTGACACAGAATTGTTTATACGACGAACTTCTTTCAGTGTGTCCGCCCTACGAATAAAATCCACTCGCAAGGCTTTGGTCTCGGCCCGAGGTTATATATAGTATAAGAAGAAAAAAATTTTAAAACCTTGTCCAAAGTGGCGCGCAGTCGGTCTTAACGTCAAGGCCAATCTAGTCAGGGAAGCTGGCTTCTTCTCAACCACACTATACAAAGCTAAGCCTTGCAAATGGAAATCGCACTAGAACAGTAGTAGTAGTAGTAGTAGTAAACAGACGTCCGCATCTCATTAAAAAAGTCCATTTATTTTCTCCGTTTTTTTTTCTTTGTCCCCCCTCCCATCCATCTCTCTCTCGTGCAATCATGACTTTTCTTCTTCCCGTTATTTTCCACTTGTATGTTGGATGGATAGAGATAAATTATTTCTATTTCGTTATCGTTCTCTTTTTTTTTTTGTCTTTTCTTTTCTTTTTATTGTGTGTGTGTGTGTGTATATATTGTATGTTTGTACTTGTTTATTTAAATTTATTTATTTATTTATCTTATCTTTCGTCTGTCGAGTTAGGTACCCGGGTGGGTGGGTCAGTAGGTCGGTCGGTAGATGTGTGTGTATATATATATATATATATGTATATATATGCTTGTGTGCGTCTCTGGGAGACAGACAGATCAAAGGCGAGATTCCTCTATACTTTCTGTTCTTTTTACCTTGGTTTAAATAACACAGCGTAGTTTATCGTGGTAGGGGTGGGGATGTGTTTGTGGTTGTTCTTGTTTATTGTGTGTGTGTATGTGTGTATATATGGGGTGAGAGGAGTAGCGGGCGCGGAGGGGGGAAACTGTTTAAGTCAAGTTCTTTTTGAAGAGCTTGTTACAAAAGACTACAAAGAGCCCAGCTAATAAGATGAGGAGGTAGGAGACGAGAACTGACGGGCGCACACACACACACACACACACACAGATGCGCATATGTATATACATACATACACGTGCATGTTTATACATTACATATACATACACGTGTCTATGTATGTGTGTGTGTGTGTATGTGTATGTATATATATATATATATATATATATATATATATATTCTTTAGGTATAAGGCCCGAAATTTTGGGGGAGGTGGCCAGTCGATTAGACCGACCCCTGTACGGTTCTAGTACTTAATTTATCGATCACCGAAAGGATGAAGACAAAGTCAACCTCAGCGGAATTA
>NC_069003.1:30473338-30480700 GCF_001194135.2 Octopus bimaculoides
TATATATATATATATATATATATTAAGCACGATTTATTCGTGATCAGAGGCGTTCGTAAACCGAGGTACTACTGTATTAAATGAATATGAGAAAGAGTGGAGATAACGTACGATTTATTCGTTATCAGAGTTGTTCGTAAACCGAGGTTCTACTGGACGAATGTATGTATATATATATATGTGTGTGTGTGTGGCAGAGAAAAAAGCGATTCATGCCGTTTTACTTCCTTCTTAATCTCACTCGCTTCGCCTTTATTAACGGCGCTGGTGATTGCGGTGGCGTTAACGATGTTTGCACTGGTACTTGTTATCATCAGTTCTGGTGGCTGCTAGTCGGAGATAGATGTGATAAAGAGAGGAATGGAGGTGGGCCTCGTATTAGTGCTTAATGTTGGTGGTGGTGCTGGTGGGGTTTCTTTTTTTTAATGGTTGTGTTTTTCAGCCCTAGGTCAGTCCTGGACAGGCGAAATTATCTCTGTGCTGATGTGAGTGGCTTCAGGCGTAGGAGTGACTGTGTGGTAAGTAGCTTGGTTCCTAGTTCAGTCCCACTGCGTGGCACCTTGGCAAGTGTTTTCTACCATAATCCCGGGCCGACCAAAGCCTTGTGAGTGGATTTGGTAGACGGAAACTGAAAGAAGCCCGTTGTATATATATTTGTGTGTGTTTGTCGCCCCCACCATCGCTTGACAACCGATGCTGGTGTGTTTACGCCCCCGTAACTTAGCGGTTCGACAAATAGAGCGATAGAATAAGTACTAGGCTTTACAAAGAAATAAGTCCTGGGGTCGATTTTCTCGACTAAAGGCGGTAATACAGCATGGCCGTAGTCAAATGACAAATAAAAGAATATAGTCTATCGGTCGCTTTTGCCAAACCGCTAAGTTATGGGGACGTAAACATCCCAGTATCGATTGTCAAGCGATAGTGGAGGGACAAATACAGACATATACATATATACGACGGGTTTCTTTCAGTTTCCATCCACCAAATCCATTCACAAGGCTTTGGTCGGCCCGAGGTTATAGTAGAAGACACTGCCCGAGGCGCCACCCAGTGGGACGGAACCCAGAACCATGTGTTTTTGAAGTAAGCTTCTTATTACACAGCCACGCCTGCGCCTGACTGGTTACATTATTTTATCGAACCCTGAATGATTGAAGGTAAAGTCGACCTCGGTGGCATTTGAAAGCAGTACGTAATTAACCGGAAGAAATTGCGCTAATGATTTTGCAAGCTCTCCACCTTTAATACCGTAACTATCTCCAACCTTCAATGCAAAATATGCTTCAATTTACACTGTCTAAACAAAATGGAATAACGGTTATAAATTCAATTGAAGTTTTAAATGTTATCTTGGGTGCCAAAGCATATTGTTTTAAAGCGTTTCTGTAATATTTAAAATAGAAAAAAACAAAGAAAACGGCCCCGAGGGTACCTTGAGTTTAAATTACTTTCGGTATTAAAGACCACACTTAACGCCCTTAAAATTTGTGTCTACTCATAATTATATACACACAAACACATTAATTAAAAGGCCAATTTATGTTTTTATTTCTTGATTTAATGGTTATAATTACATTTTCATAATGAATGCAATTACATTTTTCGTTGTATTTAATTAAATTTTCTACGTTTTGGCGTTTATTAAATTAAGTCAATTGGCTGCGGCCTTCAAAGATAAATAGGTATAGAACGAAAGATAGACAAGCAACAGATATCGAGTCCAGATTATGACATAGAACATTTAGAGAAAGAAAAAACTGCGTTAAGTAGTACAGTAAATAAGTTGCAGGAGATCTGTAAAAGTCTCATTACAAGGCGAGGCTGTCTGGTACGAAACCTAGAGAAGGAATCCGGCTTCGGTAATGCCTGCATAATAAACTCAAACTCATTCAACCGTATCTCATCATAGCATGCCTGATGATTCACCAAACGTATTAGGCTTGTTGAAACACACCGCTGAATTGATGCTAGCGATACACAAAACTTAATGGTACTTCGTGGTGGAAATATCCTATAGGAAGAGAATTCCTTTCGATCAACTTCAATGTTATGTCCCCTGCGATTCTCACAGGTGCTTCGCTGTCTGTCTTTTGAGAGGTTCACCATTTCTTCGCAATGCAGTACCGGAACATTATCCGGCAAGCTTGGGGCAGGAAGTAGCTCGGATTTCTGGACAGTCTTATAAACTTAAATTATAAAATAAACTGTGAAAAATGAAGAACTAAATTGTAAGTAACGAATTCAAATTAACAACACGTCTAAAACAGGGTTTGTTTGATATTTGTTAATAGACTTAAAATTTCTTAAGTGTATCATATTGTATCATGTTTATAGGATAAAAATTATGCGAAGAAAAGTAAAGAACATGATTTTATATAATAGATGCAAGTACAAATAACTGCAATTCTAAAGAAGGGTGTTTAATCTTTATCGATATACTTATAAAAAGTAAAGAACGAAATTATTAACATATCGTATGCAGATTAACTAACATCAAAAACTGGGTGTTTACCCAATACAGGTTTACTTTACGTTGTATGATATTGCATAGTACATCCGGATTTCTGAGAATTCCGAAATTTTGGAAGCTAGATAAGAAATCCGGTACTGTACATAATTTCAAAGGAAGTTCTTTCGGTTTTATTTTGTCGCCACCGAGTTTTCGTGTCCGATATTTGCTGACTGTTGTCATTGTCTTCAATTTTTTTTTAAAGAAACTTTGAGATTAACTTGGCTAGGACCTGGAAAGATAAATGGTTGGCAAAGTTTCATACTTTGATGTGCTCCTATGGACCTTCCCTCGTCTTGAATCAACACCATGGCACCATTCTAGGTCTTGCTTTTAACTACTTGTGTTGTCGTTCTGTTTAGCCCCCGATCAACCGTGATTTGAACACATCTGATTAAGGATGTTTTAACCGAGACGATCAGTTCCTAAAATAAAATTTAAGAAAAAGCATCATGCACTACATATTTAAAGTTTAATCCCTCTGTCCCCTTTTCTCCAGATTGTTATTTGAAGCTGGAGACTGCAAACTAGCACCAGACCGTGGATCATTTGGTACCAAGCTTCACAGAAAAAAAAATTTCAAGTTTTATTTCTATTTCATTGACTATCGCCGTCTCTGAGCTGTTTTTGCATTATATACCTATTATATATGTCATAATTAAATTATATCATATTATAAATAAATTTAGATATTATGCACACGTTTTGTTATGCGCCTGATCCTTCGGTCCATGGGAAAATTGTCTTCCATGAAAAGGGTCCGTGGTGCAAGAAATAAAAGGTTGGGGGTACCGCTGAACACTGATTTAAAGGATGTTTGACTACTATTTCATGTAGCTTATAGTACCACGTAGAAGTTCTCTTGCTGGGTCTCTGCATGTGCGTCTGTGTATACGTACGTGCGTGAGAGAGAGAGAGAGAGAGAGGGGTGGTGAGAGAAAGAGATATGGCAGGGTTAGGTAGGGAGAATGTAATCTGCCAGTCCAGTTTTAAATGTCGCACTGTATTGATTTGATTTTCTTCTCGTTTTTTTGTTACACTTTTATATTTATCTTCTGCTGTCGTATGTCGGCCTAATACATTCATATTCACAGCGGGCCGCCTCTTACCCGTCGTCGACCACACAAACCCAATTTTTACAACTTGCCGGCAGTGACTGCGTTCAGCACATTTGTAGATCATTTATTTGTACAGCGGGCACACTCTATTTGCCCATAGCCGGCAGGCTGACCGGCTGCTCGGCTGCTGGACTGGACTTATGGTGCAGCAGACAGGCAGGCAGGCAGGCTGGCTGGCACACAGAGCAGCAGACAGAGCCAAACGGGGTTAGGCGGGAGGACGAGCGACCGACCGACCGACCGCTCGCTTTGTCTGATTGGTGGTGGAGATGTATGCAAGTAGGGTGTATGCGTGTGTATGTATGTATATATATATATATATATATGCATACATACATATCACACGCACATGCGCGTGGTCCATGTCCAATCCTTGCTGCTCATTCAAACACACACACAGATATACTGTGCAACTTTGGTGATTCCAGTTTTTGTTTTTGTTTTTTGTTTTTCCATTTCTAATAGCGTGTTCTTTTTCTTTCTCCCTCCTACTCTGTAATATCGCTCTCTCACACACTCAAATTCTCTCTTTCTATTCTATTTTCTGTCGCGGTTTTTTTTTTTTTTTTTCCTGTTGTATTTTCTGGTTATCTAGCTGGCTAACTGCAAGTTCCGTCTGTCTATCTAACTACCTATCTATCTATCTATCTATCTATCTATCTATCTATCTATCCATCCTGCCTATCTATCTATCTAACTACCTATCTATCTATCTATCTATCTATCTATCTATCTATCTATCTATCCATCCTGCCTATCTATCTATCTGTCTATCTTTCCTGTCTGCCCATCCATCCATCCCGTCTATTTATCTATATCTGTCTGTCTATCTATCTATTTATCTGTGCCATACGCACCTAATGAAAAGGTTGATTGTGAGTTCGAAGTTTACAGGATATGGACTTCCTTCATGTAAAAAAAAAATAATAAAATGTCCTTCCTTTCCTGATTTCATTTGGCTGTCGTCAGCTATGATCGTACATAAAAGGCATATTTATACGTCTGTCTGTTGGAAGGAAGTCTGCAGGTTCCAGTCACAGATTTTGAACTTCAAAAGTCTGGACCCATGAGTTTGTCACACACCCTCCTTATCTTTGTCCATTGCGACTGCCCGAGTTACTGGTACCATGAGCCAACCCTATGCTGCTGAAAAGATCTTGGCTTTGGGTTAAAAGAAAATACAGGAGGATCAGTCAATTATGATTTTACTCAACATATTCCCCTCTCGAATTCACACACTTATTGCAGGGGTCCTTCAGTTTTTCATAGCCCTGTAAAAGAACTCAGAAGGTTGCTCCACCGACCAAACCTTTTGTGATAGTCTTAAAATCAAGAACTTCTCAGCACCTCCTCAGATTGTCCCAGAGTAATATGGAGAAATATGTCACATCTAATACAAAGGAGACAGTTGGAGGGTTAATATTGATTGTACAAATGGGTCCTTTTTATTTCTAATATGAGCTGCAACTAATTATGTTTCTGTCTGTGTGTTTGAGTCGATGCATCATCATTAAGCATCCGTTTTCCATAATGGCATGTGTATACAATGTATGTATGTGCATTTGTATTTATATATATGTCTGTATGTGTGTGTGTGTGTGTGCATATATATGTATAAATATATTATGTATGTCTGTGTGTGCATATATATATATATACAGTATGTACTTAAATATTATTACGTGTGTGTGTGTGAATAGATTTCATTAAGTGACTATTTTTATTCTTTCATTTCTCTTCCTCTCAGTTGATCCCCCTCCCCCCTCCCCCAAATTGTAAATGGTTTTGCATCTTTACATAGGAACATATATATACACACACACATACACACAAATACACACACGTGTGTGTATGTATATATACATACAATTATATGTATATTGTTCTTATTTTATTGCTTTGTTAGTTTTCCTTTGGCCTCCTCCGCACCGTACTCACAACCCTGCCCACTACCCCCATTCCAATCTCCAGTCTGTTTCCTGTGACATTTACCCCCTTGTCAACCAGAACTTGGAAATTCTGTACCTCCCTCTCTCTTGTCACCCTGGCACCATCATATCACACCCTCCTCCACATTTGCTTCTACTACTACTACTACTACTACTACTACTACTACTACTACCATTACCACCACCACTGCTACTGTTGCTGCCACTGCCAATAATACCACTAAATGATGATGATGATGATGTCTAGTCCTCTGTATGTGTGTGTGTGTGTGTGTGTGTATATATACACACATACACTCATGGAATTTTTATTGGACGCTTGACATCTCTGCACTTATGTTGTAGTGCTTTTCGGAGGGGTTTGAGTGAGAATTTGAAGGGCCAGAAGGAAGAGAAAGAGAGAGGTGGGGTGACAAACAGTGATAATGTTCTTTAAAGTTAGGAAATAAAATTAATTAATTCTTTCTATGTGGCTTGGTACCAAATGGTCCACAGCCTGGAACTGGCCTTGTGGTTGGGGACTTCTGCCTTAACCCTATTAGTGTTGGGATTGCTCTGCCAAATGTAAAGCTTATTTATTCATAGTTTCGGATTAGTTATGTATTGCCTCGTAGCTTTCAGATTTCAGTGATATTATTGCCTATTTTTAGGAAGACATTGTAGAGTAGGTGTGAGAGGCTAGATCTGGCCAGTTTGAACTTGAAACAGGAAGCATATTTATGCTGGATATGGCCAGTTTAAATATTAAATAGTTAAGTATTGTTATCTTTTGGGATGATCATTTAATTTTCTTGCCAACACTCCTTTGTTGTTGTTCTTATTTTATCTAATGTCCATTGTCTGGAAATCTTTCATCACACATCTGTGACCTCTTCAGCAACTCTTCCATCCATGTGTTTCTTCCTGTTCTCTTTAGTCCATTCTGTCTTTCTATGATTGATTTCACATCAGGGATCTTACAAAACAAATTCATAAACATAAGGTTAAGTTAGTGTTTAGAATATAAATTAACATGATGATTTGATGGTAGATTTTTATTTAGGTCACTTGAAAACAGGTTTGTATCATAGACCGAAGGGGTTTTCTCAGGTGTATCATGAGGGTTAAAGGACCTTACTTTGACCTGTTTTAAGACAATCTTTTGTTTAGAAATCCTCTCTGATCTGCATGATGATGATGATCAAATCAATCAGAAATTAGTGCAATTATAAATCTTTTTGAAATATTGTTGTGCGATAAGAAGTTTGCTTCCCAACCACATGTTTTCAGGTTCAGTCCCACTGTGTGGCACCTTGGGCAAATTACCTTTTATTTGCCCAAGCCTTGTGAGTAGATTTGGTAGCCGGAAACTGAAACAAGCCCATCATGTGTGTGTGTGTGTGTTGTATTTGTCCCTCATAACCATTTGATTGACAACCAGTGTTGGTTTGTTTACAGCCCTGTGACTTAGCAGTTTGGCTAAAGAGACTGATAGAATAGGTATCAGGCTTCAAAAAAAAAAAAGAAAGAAAAAAAAAGCAAAGAAGCATTTTGGTTGATTTGTTCATCTAAAACCCTTCAAGGCGGAACCCCTCAGAGTGGCCACAGTTCAATGACTGAAACAAGTAGATCTCAAACGATGTAGTTAATTGTCTGAATAATTATAATCATTATAACCATTAAGAGAAATCAGGTGACCTTTTTCTTTTCCTTTTTTTTTCTTTTTTTCTTTTTTTGTTTTGCATATGGTAGTGTGTTCTTAATAGCGAATGGCCCTCTCAATACACTCCTGTTTCTTCTTTGG
>NC_069003.1:30481295-30482230 GCF_001194135.2 Octopus bimaculoides
TCATAGAGTAAGAACAGACTTGTATGTTGCAGTTGTTGTTTCTGTTGTCATGGTTAAGAGAGAAGGGTGGTGGTGGTGGTGGTGGTGGTGGTGGTGGTGGGGCACGCAGAAACTGTAAAGTGCTGAGCCTTGCATTATTTAGTTCTGCACCTCAGCGTACTGAGATCAGATCCCACTAGAGTTGATTATGGTACGAATCAACTACAGTGTCGGTAAAGTAAACACCAATCATTTATCGGGCTTCCTTCGGCAAGTGTGTGGCCTCGTACCAGTTTGGGAAATGTCATTGTTAATAATTATTATTAACTTTATTATATAATAGTGCCTGTCAATTTTAGAGATGACAATAATTAATTAATATTAATGTAACAGCTATTGGCAGTTGACATTACACTGGAATATATTCTAAAGTAATATGTTAGGTTTAGTCTTGATGTACCTATCACATCCGTTAAAAATAAAATAAATGCGCCCTTTTAAAGCCTAGCCAGGCTCATGGGCCCGGTTTCAATGGCGTATATGTTCCCCAGCCGGACGGGACGCCAGTCCATCGCAGCGTTACTCATTTTTGCCAGCTGAGTGAACTGGAGCAACGTGAAATGAGCAAAAGCTCAAGGACACAATGCGTCGCCCAGTCCAGGAATCGAAACCACAATATTACGATCATGATGCTGACACCCTAACCACTAAGCCACGCGCCACCACATCACATCCTTTACTTTATTATATATTTTGTGCCTGTCAATTTTTGAGATGACAATAAATTATTATTATTCTCATTATTGGGTGAGAGAGCAGTGCATGCCATCAAAGTGACACTGGGGTACAAATATATGAAGCCCATTATACCCATTATGACTACTCGTCTGATAAGGGTACACCAGGCACATGCATCACAACGATATGTGTGCGACGTGGTGATCTCATATCAAGAT
>NC_069003.1:30482240-30484556 GCF_001194135.2 Octopus bimaculoides
CACAACGATATGTGTGCGACGTGGTGATCTCATATCAAGATAAACAGCGCATGACCTTGCAGGTGGGGTCCAGTTAGAATTTTCTTCAGGTCGAGTAGCCCATCCCCCCCCACTCAAAAGATCCCTTATTATTATTATTAAAGTGATGAGCTGGCAGAATTGTTATATATATATATATATAATATATTATATCATATTTGTCAGCATACAAGTTGATGTAATATATAGTGTAGACATGTAGCATAATCCATCTTTCCAAATCCTGCTGCATTTCACATGGAATTCTTGGTCCTCCAAACATGTCTTGTAGCATAAATTAATGTAGCCTTTTTAAAAAAAATTTTTCTTGTTTTTTTTCTGCAAAATTCTTTCATGTCACTAGGAAATACATTATATCTCCATCTCATTCTCAGAATGTTTGGCCATTTGCTATTGTCAGGATTGGGGTGGGGTCAGAGGAGGAGGTGGAGGGGCACTTGCCCAGCTTGGGTGGTTCTGGATCTGGGGGACGTCTTGAATGACCCCTACTTGGAAAGTCATCCTGCATTAGTAGGCTAATGAAATTATTTGTCGGCTATATCCATACATATTTTATTTGATTTCTTTCTCATTTGAGTTCCATCTAAACGTCCCCGTTCCCCCAATCTACTTAGTCTATCTTTATAATCTCCTTTTCATCTGATGGCCCTGTGGTAAATGAAAGCAATCATCATCATCATCGTTTTCATTATTACTATTATCATGGCAGTAGAGTGCTGACTCAGAAGGGCGCCAGACAAAATGTCAAGCACCATTTCATTCCATTCTAAGTTCAAAATTCCCCCCCCCCCAAGTCAACTTTGCCTTTCTACCTTTTCTGATGTCATCAATAAAATAAGGAACAAATAAATAATTAAGTATGGTATGTGTGTGTGTGTGTGTGTCGATGGTTGGTGGGGCAGTGGACTTGATTGTAATCAGCTAGCTAAAACCCTTGAATGTGGTATCCCCCTCCGATGTCTACCACATGCAACAACAATCCGGCAACTTGCTCATCAGTAAAAAGAAAGCAAATAAGTCATCATAGTCATTTTCGTTTTAAGTCATCACTGTTGTTGTTTTAAGTCATCATAATCAGTCGTTTTAAGTCCTGATTGTTGTGTCAAGTCGTCATTGTCGTTTCAAGTCGTCATCGTCATTTCAAGTCTTCATCGTCGTTTTCAGGTAAAATGAGGTAATGGTTCCACACTGACCAGAATGTCACCATCATGCAAGCTGTGTTTTCCATTTCCAATTTTCCAGGTAAACACACCTGGTCGTGGAGAAATATTACCTTACAGGCAATACTCTTTTATTCTTTTTGTTTGTCATTTGACTGTGACCATGCTGGAGCACCACCTTAAAGGGTTTTTTTAGTTGAAGAAATCAAACCTGGGATTATTTTTGTTTTTTATTCTTTGTAAGCCGAGCACTTATTCTATCGGTTTCTTTTGCTGAACTTCTAAGTTACAGGGATGTAAACACACTAACATTGGTTACCAAGTGATGACAGGGGGTCAAACACAGGCACAAAGACACACCCACACAAATATATATTCTTTCAGTTTCCAACTCCCAAATCCACTCACAAGGCTTTGGTCAGCTCGAGGCCATAGAAGAAGACACTTGCACAAGGTGCCATGCAGTGGGACTGAACCCGGAACCATGTGGTTGGGAAGGTAGCTTCTTACCACACAACCATGATTGCGCCTATTGTGGACATTAAAACGATGATGATGTTTGATTCTTAATTGCATAACATCTCCTTTTTCTGCCCTTCATCTTTATATAAACTTGATTTTTTTTTCCCTTCCCATGTTTTTGTAAGATTTTCGCTGTGTAACAGGATCGTTTTCATTTTACTTTCTAGGGTTTCTTTTTTGTATTTTTTTTTTGTTATTGTTGTATTTTGTATTGTTGCTGTTTTTTTTGGTGGTGGGGGGGGGGGCCTTTCGTACCCAAACATTACATAAGCCCTACATTCCTGAAAATTTTGTTTGTGGCATGAATAAAGTTCCCTAACTTGAAGCCTATTTTCTCATTTACTTCCTTATAGAATATAAATTCACATCAAAGGAATTTCACATTACAGCAAAATTTTCAAGAATGCAATACTTCCATAACACAAGTTTGTCTGGATTTTATCGTAATTTTTTAACCTTTATAGCTAAAAACAAAAAAAAAAAAAAAGTCATTACCATAATTATTAAAGCAGTGAGCTGGCATAATCATTATTGCCGTGCACAAATTGCTTAGCAGCATTTCTTTTGACTCATTACATAGTGAGTTCAAATTCCA
>NC_069003.1:30484689-30488090 GCF_001194135.2 Octopus bimaculoides
TGAAATTTGAAACCAGCAAGCTGGCAGAATTGTTAGCACGCCGGGCGAAATGTTTACCTGTTTTTCATCTGCTGCTATGTTCTGAGTTCAAATTCCACTGAGGCTGATTTTGCTTTTCATCCTTTTGGGGGTCGATGAAATAAGTACCAGTTACACACTGAGGGTCGATATAATCGACTAACCCCTTTCCCCAAAAAATTTTCGGGGCCTTGTTCCTAGAGTAGAAATAATTATTATTAAGGTTAGCAAGCTGGCAGAATCATTAGCACGCCAAGCAAAATGCTTACTAGTGTTTCGTCCATCTTCATGTTTTGAGTTCAGATTCCACTGAAGTTGAATTTGCCTTCCATCATATCAGGGTCAATAAATTAAATACCAATGAAACACTGGCATTGATGTAATCAACTAGACTCCTCCCTGCAAATTTCCAGCCTTGTGCTTTCAGTAGAAAGGATTATTATTATTATTATTATTATTATTATTATTATTGATATAAATGCTGTTGATTCACAGAAGCAGTTGTTGCATCGAAAGGCAACATACAAGAAGAAACGGAATTTAATCAACTGTCATTTTCTCCAATAAAAACCATTCCTGCTTTTCTGTTTAAAATCTTCAATATTTTGAGAGATAAGCAGATTGGCAGAATTCATAGAATCATCCTATGTAATGTCAAAATAACACCTGTTTCCCTTCCATACCTGCAAAATCTCTTCGTAACGTGCCAAAGTTAGGAATTTTTATCATTTTGTAGTTATTTATCCATATATATATATATATATATATATATATATATATATATATATATATACATATTATACATACAGATGTGTGTGTGTGTGTGTGTATATATATATATATATATTTATATATATGCTCTATTGGGGTGTTTTTGTTTTTTCTTCTGAATTCTAAAAGCCTATTTGGAATTATAACTTCATTGTTTTGGCTGCTTTATCAATTTTGAAGTCTCTGTAAACACAGTTCCCCCCACACCCTACCACCACCACCACCACCACCCTGCTCCAGCCTCTGCTATGGGTCGGTCCACTATTTTTACAGTTTCTTGTTTATCAAACTCTGCTTTGTTAAGTCCTTTGTGGCTTTGTTAAAATATGTGTGCGTGCGTGTTTGCATGTGTGTGTGTGTGTGTCTGTGTGCGCGTGTGTATTGGCACACACGCATGTGTAGGTTTGCGACTGCCTGATGGGAAATGGTTGGGCTCCTATCGCTCGAGTCTTGAATTATCATTATGGCCTGTTCTCATTTCTACCATATTGTTGGGGTTTTTTTTACCCTATATTCTGTCTCCTGCCACCCCCTCTTTCTATTCATGGTGTGTATGTGTATGTATGTATATATGCATATTGCATGGGTGTGTTTGCATCTATATATATGTAATAAACATGCTTACATGCATATACATGCTTCTACATAAGTCTATGCATATTTCTGTGTGTCTACATAAAATTATATGTGAGTGTGTCTGGATGCATATATATACATATATATATATACATACACACACACACACACACACACATATATAAATATATATATACATATTATATATATATATATATATATATATATATGCATATACACATACACATGTACTCATACACACATACATGTGTGTGTGTGTGTGTGTGTATATATATATGTATAATGACATTTCCCCCCCTGTTTTTTGCCCTTTGGAAAGTCCTTGGTTATTTGCTAACCCAGGACCACCTACATGGAGTGCTTCTCATTAGGAGTTTATATTTAGAAAAAAAACAAAAAAACAATTGACTTTTTAATTAATTATGTGATATTTTGTGGTATAACGAGTGCTAATTTGTCACAGTTCCATAAAAGGTTACAAGAGTATACTTTGTTTGTTTCGTTTTGTTTTTATGTTCTCTTTGTCTCACATTATAATGATGCTAGTTTCACTTTGTGACATGGGACTCTGGATTTGTAAGCATACGGTTAGCAGTAGCTTGCATTAGCCCCAGTACGTAACTGTTACTGGGTCTTTTTTTTTTTCCATGTTGTGGTTTCACCCTTTAGCATTTAAACCAGCCATATCAGGCCTAAATATTCTACCCATTGTGTATTCTACCCTGGCCAGATCCAGAAGCCTACTTACTATTCAGTATCATTCTAGAAATAAGCAGTTGCATCGTAGAAATCTAACAGCCACGAGATAATAATGCATGGTTAATTCAAAAGAATGCGAATAAATAAGCATCTGATAGCTAAGGGGTTATCCCTTAGCATTTCAACTGGCCATACCTACCCAGCCCAACTTTTCTATCTGTTTAACCCTTTAACATTCAACTGGCTATACCTGGCATGCATATTCTACCTGTTTAAACCATGCAGATTTAGCCTCTCAAACCTTTCCTACACTGTTGATCACATCGTTAAAATCTCAAAGCTTTGAGATAATGCATGATTAATTCAAAACAACATGAATAAATAAGCATTGCATTCTGGTTTAAAGACAGAAAATAAGTTCTAGAGTCAAGTCATTCAGCTACAATTCCTCAGAGCAATACTCCTGCATAGCCACAGTCTAATGACTGAAACAATTAAATATTCTATGTTTAAGAGATGAGCAATTATGTACATTATTTACATTATTTACATTTGAAGGATATTTGTCCTCATCTTGTGTTTGTTGTTAACACGTTTCAGCTGATATACCCTCCAGCCTTCATCAGGTGTCTTGGGGAAATTTCGAACCTTAATAATTATTATTATTATCGTTCAGGTCACTGCTTGGAATTGAACTCGGAATCTTGGGGTTAGTAGCCCACACTCTTAACCACTACACCATATGCCCGTGGCACTTGCTCAAGGTGCCATGCATTGGGACTGAACTTGGAACCATGTGGGTGGGAAGTAAGCTTCTTACCACATGGATTCTTCTTTTACTTGTGATGGCATAATTCAAGGAAGATTTGGCTGCTATTTCTAGCAAGCTTGGAGACCACAATAAAGGTTTAGGTTTTGTGTGTGCTAATCTTCCATGGCAATGTAGGATCAGCATAATGACAGGACAGTATATATAGTAACAAGGGTTAAATTAAGGCTTCACTTGTTCCTTGTTTTCTTTGGGTTTTTTTTTGGGGGGGGGGTTTACTTTGCATCCCCCTTGTCCCCTGCACAACAAACAACAAACACAGAAATCAGTCACTGCCCTGATTTCCATTTTTTTCTTTTTTCTTTTTTTTCAACCATCTTCTTCATGCATGTGGAAATTCTTGTAAAGAAACCAGAAAGACTACAAGACTCTCTTGTCTGTCTTCCTCTCTTTTTCCAAGTTACATTGTAAATCCTTCATGCTTTGATTGCATTTAATGATAAACAGATAAGGTTTTTCTTTCTTTCTTTTTTTTTTTTTTTTTTTT
>NC_069003.1:30488355-30493355 GCF_001194135.2 Octopus bimaculoides
CCCTCGCCCACCTCCCCAGACAAGACAAAAAAAACTTGTGTTCAAAGACATTCCAGCCGTGATCCATCCATTTTAAACTATTTATTATTCAGGCATCATGTATCTTGTCTTTCTCACTCTTTTAAAGAAGAAAACAAAAAAAGAACGAGAAATGGGAAGGAAAATTTGGCTGTTATTTCTAGCAGGTTGAGGAATGACTACCTCGAAGCTCACTTAGTGAGTGGCGGTGGCGGCGGCGAGGATATTGATGCCAGTGTGTACAGTGTCGGAGTTTATTGTTATTGTTGTTGTGGTGCTGGCGGTGGTTTGTTGGGGATAGTATCCTAAAAATACCTTTAATAACTTGGAATCACACCATAATTACTCTCAAAAAACAACCACATGAACTAACTCCCAGCTGTTATCTATAATTTCTTTTTTATTTTGTTTTCTTTTTATCACTTATTACCATCATCATCATCATCATCGTCGACATAAACATATTAGAAACATACTCTTTTACATTGCAGTTCTAATACATAACAAACAAACCAAACAAAAATGTGGTGGGAACATCTGCTTTCAATAGATTTTTTTTCTTTCTTGTTTCGTACTACTATTATCATTAGTTGTAGTAATAGTAGTAGTAGTAGTAATAGTAGTAGTAGTAAACATCTCTCTCATTTGTATCTTGTCAAGTTTGTTTTCATTTTTCTTCCAAATAAGAATCACTTGTTCTTTCTGTGTTTCATTCCTTCCTTTCTTTCTTTCTTTCTCATTTCTTTCTTTTTTTTTTTTTTTTTTTTTTTTTTTTTTTTGTTAATTTGTCCTGTACATATTGCTTTTCTCTTTCTTTTTTCTTCTTAATGTGCTAATTGACTATTTGTGTATCTTGCATGTTTATATATGTATGTGTGTGTGTGTGTGTGTATAATATATACAGGCATGGCTGTGTGGTAAGAAGCTTGCTTCCCAACCGCATGGTTCCAGGTTCAGTCCCATTGCATGGCACCTTGGGCAAATATCTTCTACTAAAGCCTTGGGCTGACCAAAGCATTTGTGAGTGGATTTGGTAGACAGAAACTGAGAGAAGCTTGTCATGCATAGGCGCAGGAGTGACTGTGTGGTAAGTACCTTGCTTACCAACCACATGGTTCTGGGTTCAGCCCCACTGTGTGGCACCTTGGGCAAGTGTCTTCTGCTATAGCCTTGGGCTGACCAAAGCCTTGTGAGTGGATTTGGCAGATGGAAACTGAAAGAAGCCCATTGTATATATATGTATGTGTGTGTTTGTCTGTGTTTGTCCCCACAACATTGCTTGACAATCTACTCTTGTTTCAGTCATTTGACTGCAGCCATGCTGGAGCACCACCTTTTAGTCAAGTAAATCGAGCCCAGGACTTATTCTTTGTTAAGCCTAGTACTTATTCTATCAGTTTCTTTTTGCCAAACCACTAAGTTATGGGGACATAAACACATGAACATTGGTTATCAAGCAATGGTGTGGGGACAAACACAGACACACAAATACATACATACACACACACACACACACACACACAGGCTTTGATTGGTTCGAGGGTATAGTGGTAGATACTTGCCTAAGGTGCCAATCAGTGCGATTGAACCTGGAACTATGTGCTTGGGAGGCAAGCTTTGTACCACACAGCTACTCCTGCACGTGTGTTATAATTGCATAAGCACTTGTGTGTGGATGCGTGTGGTATATGCATAATCGCTTCCAAATGTTAATTGGCATTCAGTTGATTCAGTTGGTATTTGCTTCAAAACAAGTATGCAGCTGAGGGGGAGAGAGAGAGAGTGAGAGGAGGAGGAGGAGTTTGTTGTGTGTGTAAGCTGCAGGCAAAGCTGTGTAGTTAAGAAGTGCACCGCTGAACCACGTGGTTCTAAGTTCAATCACACTGCACAGTGCACATGGTTATTCGGTTATTCACCTGGTTATAGATAGCTCCTGGTTTGTTCTTATGTGTAGGGTCATGTACAAGACAAAAACAGGTTTTGATAAGGAGGTGGAATCATTAGTGCATCAAGGAAAGTGCTTAACAACATATGGTGTAGTGGTTAAGAGTGTGGGCTACTAACCCCAAGATTCCGAGTTCGATTCCAAGCAGTGACCTTAACAATGACAACAACAACAATAATAATAATAATAATATCGAAAAATACCTTAGGAATGAGAACCCAGGTTTGAAATTTTCCCCCAAGACACCTGAAGAAGGCTGGAGGGTATATCAGCCAAAACATTGTGTTAACAACAAACAAGATGAGGACAAATATCCATTGAATGTAAATATTGTACATAATTCCTCATCTCTTTAAATATAGAACAACATTTCTTCTGCCTCCTTTTTTTAATTTGAGTTTGAATCCCACCGAGGTCAACTTTGCCATTAATTCATCCTTTCATGGTTGATTGAATAAAGTACCAGTAAAACACGAAGTTGCTGGCCTTGTGCCAAAATTAGACAGATTTGTAATGGATTGGTATTATTGAGTACTCTAGACAAAATGTTTCTAATATAATAAGTGCAGGCATGACTGTGTAGTAAGAAGCCCGTTTCCTAACCACACTGTTCTGAGTTCAGTTCTGCTGCATAGCAGCTGTAGCTCCAGGCTGACCAAAGCCTTGTGAGTGAGTGGATTTGGTAGATGGAAACTGAACAGTATATTATTAATATATATTCAATATCAACAAAATATGAATAATGTGTATACATTATTTATATCGTTTACTGTTTCTTTATTTTTCAGGTGAAGCGAGTCAGACAAAAGGAAGTAGAAGACAGCGTAGGGGATAATACCAGGAATAATAACAACAGGTAAGTTCTAAAGTTTAATTAAGGTCCAGGGTCTGGGCAGTGGGGCTGTGGGCTATTCGAGAGGACTGCATCATCAGTAATCCATCTTACATGCTATCTTCATCTCTCACCATCTTTGTGTATATCACCTCATGTCTATAGAATTACATGTGTTTGTGTGTGTGTGTGTGTGTGTGCGCACATGTGTGTGTATCTCTCGAGTCTATTCTATGTGCAGTTTGTGTGCGTAGCTGTATACAGGTGTGTTTTAAATATCACAGACTCTGTTTTTTTCTTATGTGCATACATGTGTGTGTTTTGTGTGTTTAGGACCAAATGTTTGCAACCCCATTGGTATGGGGTTCAGTCCCACTGTACAGCACCTTGGGCAAGGATGTTCTACTGTAGGTAGCTCTTAGTCAACCAATGCCCCTTGCGAGTGGCTTTGGTAGATAGAAACCTGTTCGTTTGTGTATATCTGTATGCCTTTATATGTTAATATATACATCAAGATTTAACATCCATTGTCCATTCTGGCATGAGTTGGACAGTTTGGTCAGAGCTAGCAAGCTGGGGAGCTGCACCAGGCCCCAGTATCATTTGACATCGTTTTTATGATGCCAGATATATATGTATAGGAGGGCTTGTGACCTAATAGTTCGGGTATTGCACTAACAATCACAAGATTGTGATTTCAATTCCCAGACTGGGTGATGCTCTGTGTTCTTGGGCCAAACTCTTCATTTCACATTGCTCCATGGTCTCGTCAATGCCTACCATGTGGCACATGGTCTCGTTGATACCAGCCATGTGGCAGCACATACGTTTGGTTACTATAATCAAATCATCTGCGCAGGTTGTTGAGAAAGAAATTGTGGAGCCCTTTACGACAGGAAGATCCTCGGTATATATTCAATTCTTTTACTTGTTTCAGTCATTTGACTACAGCCATGCTGGAGCATCACTGTAAAGGGTTTCTTGATCAAAGAAATTGACCTAAGGACTCACCCTTTGTAAGCCTAGTACTAATTCTATCGGCCACTTTTGCCAAACTTCTAAGTTACGGAGACATAAGCACACCAGCATCAGTTGTCAAGCGATGGCAGAGGGACAAACACACACATAAATACATATATATATATATATATATATATGACAGGATTCTTTCAGTTTCCATCTACTAAATCCACTCAGAGCTAATAGTGAGGGATTATCGATCCAGGCAAAATACTCCCTAAACTCTCTGTTTGCACACCAGGCTATCAGTATTGGTTAGATTAGTGAAGAACTCCCTGTATTCTTATGGCAGGGTCAAAGGTTATGGTTCATCACAATTCTATATTGTAAATCCATAGTTGGGCTCCAGTGATATACAAGACAAGGGTATAAATAATTGTCATTCCATATTTTTTTCTTTTATTTGAGCAAATTTGGCTTACAGCTGTTTCCAGTAGCCATTAATAGGTACGTTACTGATAGGTTTACGCAATTGGTCTATTGATCAGTTGAGAAAAAAAAAATTAACGATTTAAAGAAATTGATGTTATTTTTGTTGGAGCTATAACCAGAAACGGCTCTGTATGTATATGTGTGTGTGTACTTTTATGTATGTTTATATGTGTCTGTGTGATGTAAATGTGTATTTTTCATGTGTGTGTGTGTGCACTTTTGCATATTTATGTTATATGCTCTGTGTGTGTCTATGAGTGTATGTGCTTGTGCTCATTTATATGGTGTGTGTGTGTGTGTGTTTGCTTGAGTATGTGTGTTATATACTATGCACATATATGTATGTGCGTGTGCTTGTGTGCATATATATGATGTGTGTGTGTGTGTGTGTGTATACTTGTTCCTTCATAACTTAAATCTTACATCCACATCCACAACAGAATCTGTATATATATATGTGTGTGTGTTCTGAAAACGTGGGTGCAGGTTAAAAATTGTTCACATGTATATAAGTATGCTTGTGAATGTGAGTGTGTATATAACATGTACATACATACATACATACATACATAAATACATACAAACGTACACATATGTAACTCCTCCCTCTCCCCACCTTTTTCCCCCCTGACTTAAAATTAAGAAAGAAAGAAAGACAGAAAAAGAAACCAAAGTTTTGTTTGGACAGCTTGACATTTTATGTTGCTACTTTGCTGATAATCACACACACACACACACACATTCTATATATAT
>NC_069003.1:30494882-30495442 GCF_001194135.2 Octopus bimaculoides
ATATATATATATATATATACCTTACAATCTAATAGTACAGTGGTTGTTTTTTTTTTCTTTCACTACACTCATGCATATATGCATCTTCATATACAAGCACTTACCGTCTCTCCTTACCTGTGTGTTTGTGTAGAGAGGGAGACTGACTGACAAACAGACAGACGATACATAGTCATTATGCGTGAAATACCAGGCAAAGCTATCAGCTTGTATTATTTTTATAACTTGCATTGTTTTGGGTTGTGTAAAAAAATATATATATATAATCAAAAGCACGTGTGTGTGTGTGTGTGTGTAATTAGTCCTATCTCAGGGTACTAAGCACCGGTATATATCACCAGCAAGCATAAGATAATCAGTAAGATAAAATATTGTATATATTGCAATATGTGTGTGTATGTCTATATTTTTTCTTATATTTTCTATTTTTTTATTTTTTCTTATCTTTTATTCTTTTACTTGTTTCAGTCATTTGACTGCGGCCATGCTGGGGCACCGCCTTTAAGTCGAGCAAATCGACCCCAGGACTTATTCTTTCTAAGCCTAGTACTTATTTTATC
>NC_069003.1:30495617-30498037 GCF_001194135.2 Octopus bimaculoides
CATGCTTGCACCTATATGTATATATATATGTGTGTGTGTGTATTCTTTTACATGCTGCAGTCATTTGACTGCAATCATGCTGGAGCACTGCCTTATATTTGTATCTGTATGTGTGTGTGTGTGTGTATGTGCATACATGCATACATACATATATATATATATATATATATATATATACACATACATTGAGAAACAGGGGTGGGAAGGAGGGAGTAGCTGTTAGAGTATTTTTGTCTATCCCCCCTCTCTCCTTTGAGTGTGGAGGTTCTCATTTGTACCAGTAATACACTGGCATTCAGCTGACACGTGCCAGCTGTGGGTTATCTCCCACCCGATATCTGCTATTAATAGCTAATAGTGCATTGTCGTGTATGCTGATGTATTATGTTATATATACCATATTCTGTGTGTGTGTGTGTGTGTGTGTGTGTGTGTAGCCATGTTTTTTATCTTTGCAATTTGGAGCCCCTTTTTCATATCAACAACCCCTTTTGGCAACCTCCTAAGTCTCTGGTTTTCATTCTCACCATTGTCTGTCTGTCTCTCTCTCTCTCTGTCTCAGCACTGTTTACGATACCCTTCCACCACCCCTTAATATGGAGATCAGCCTCTCCCTTCATCCACTATGCTCCACTCCACTCCACTCCCCCTCCCCCAGTTTTCAGGCTCTATCACTTCCAACGCCAGCACCACCACCTCCACCATTTCTCCTCACACTGCTTCACCTTACCCCCTTCTACTACTCCGGTTGCAGAACTAACAGCCCCTACTTGATGTCTTAGGGAAAAACAAGTGTTTCTAGGAGGACCTGGAATGAAAGTTCCTATTTTTTAAGCAACACTTGACAACGCAGTAGCAGTAGTAGTAGTAGTAGTAGTAGTAGTAGTAGTAGTAGTTCTAATTGCCACCATCATCATCATCATCACAATTGCTACCTCAGCCTTGTCGGCTAATCTCACCTCTTTCTCTCTCTCTCTCTCTCTCTCTCCCCTAATGTTGCCCCTCTATTATGCCCTATGTGTTTATACTACTTGTGTGTGCAGTTAAGTCAAGCAGAAGATACACTGAACATGTTTTCAAGTATGATGTAAAGTTTGGCTAATTAACCAATAAAAAGAACACCCACATATTTATACACACACACACACACACACACACACACACACACACACACACACACACACATATATTTATACATGTGTATTATATAAATAGACTGTATTGTATAAATAGATGTATGTTTATATATACTTATATATACATTCATATTTCTATAAATTTATATATATTCATATTTGTATATATTTGTGTGTGCATGTGTATATATACACACACATACAATTATAGATGTAGTTCGTATATGTATTTGTTGATGGCTTAACCTTAACAACCTACTGCAACTTTGAAGTTACTGTCAACAATATTCTTGTTTTGGAGTAACCCATCGGATTAATGTAAAACTGTTTTCATTACAACTGAACAGAAAAACAAACATAAATATATATATATACATGTTTTTTGAATCACATGTTTATATATGTGTGTGTGTGTGTGTGAGTATATATGTATATGTGCATGTGTGTGTGTGTATATATGTGTATGTATGTGTGTGTGTGTCTGTATACATGTGTATATATATATGTATGTGTGTATATATGTGTATATGTGTATGTATATATGTAGATGTGTGTATCTATATATATATGTGTATGTATATATGTAAATGTGTGTGTGTGTGTATATATATATATGTGTGTGTGTGTGTGTATATGTACAGGTACGTCATATTTTCCGTTGTCTTTTTATTTAATCCTGAAAAAAAATATGTGGCTGTATGTTAAGTAGCTTGCTTACCAGCCACACGGTCTTGTGTTCAGTCCCACTGCGTGACACCTTTGGCATTTTATTCATTCACATATAATATATTAGGTTCATGGGTCGCTGTGTGTTAAGGAACTTGTTTCCCAACCATGTGGTCTTGAGTTCAGTCCCACTGTTTGACACCTTGGGCATTTGTCTTTCACTATAGCTTCAGGTCAACCAAAGCCCTGTGCGTGGATTTGGTAGATGGAAACTCTTCGAAACGCCAGTGTTAGAATGGTGGCAGCTGATGAAGGAAATGTTCTCTATGTGGCCTGTGTGTTTTCTGTACTCTGTTTATCCTTTTGTCTACATTTTGTTAGCAGTCCTGTACCCAGATATGCATCTATATATACAGGTAGATGTAGGTATGTACATACATGTATGTATATATGCATATACTCATTTATTATTTGTATTATATATATATATATATATATATATATATATGTGTGTGTGTGTGTGATAATTAGTTGGTTGTCACAATAATAATTACTAAGTCCAATGCATCCAAAGTAAGACCCTTCAAGGCAGTGCCCCAGCATGGCCGAAGTCTGATG
>NC_069003.1:30499030-30505032 GCF_001194135.2 Octopus bimaculoides
ACACACACACACACACACACACACACACACACACACACACACACACACACACACACACACACAGATATTCAGAAAATATAATGAAGACCGGCAATAACTTGAAGTGAGTTTAAGTTCTGCCAAGAAATGGCAGAAGATTGGCCAATACTGGAAATCGACTCCACTTGATTAACTTAACATGAAATCCTGTACTTAACAATAAGCTTTGCCGAGATTATTATTTCTTGTAAGTTCTTTGTGTAGTTTACATAAGATGTTATTATGAAGTCAATACGAGGGGGTGGGGAGAGGAAAAACGCAAGAAATTTTCTTTTGTTACATATATATATTTTTGTTAATGGGAATTTAGTACGGTTTAAAGCTATCTCACTGCCAACTTAACCCGTTTTCCACTCTGCTTAAGCATAGAATGATTAATATATTGTTAAGCCTTTAGTATTCAAATTAGCTTGTCAAATATAATGCTAATTTATTCACATTGTTTAGAAATTAATCATACACTATCTTGTAGCTTTGAGATTTCGATGATGCATTTGTTTGTTTTTAGAATGACTTTGCAGGGTTGGTGTGAGAGGCCTGAGCTGGTCAGTTTCAACAGAAGACAGGTAGAATATTTGGGCCTGGTGTAGTCAGTTTAAGTGCTGAAGGGTCAAAGATTCCTATTTCAACATACAACTTTAACAGCATGATTGAATTTGTGAAGGATAAAAGCAGAGTAGAATTCCAGGAGCTTATGATTAGAAGGTTATGAGTTCAATACCCATCAGGATATTGTGCCCTTAATGCTTCTATTCACTCAGCTGGCAAAAATGCATAGTACCTGTATTTCAAAGGGCCAGCTTTGTCACATTCTGTCCTACACAATATCACCCTAAGTGGTAGGGAATTTATTTGGTATTTTTTCTCCTTTTAGAAATAGCAATCAAATCTTCCTCAAATTACACTCTCTTTTACTCTTTTACTTGTTTCAATCTTTTGACTGTGGCCATGCTGAAGCACCGCCTTTTAGTCGAGCAAATCGACCCCAGGACTTATTCTTTGGAAGCCTAGTACTTATTCTATCGGTCTCTTTTGCCGAACCACTAAGTTACGTGGACGTAAACACACCAGCATCGGTTGTCAAGCGATGTTGGGGGGGCAAACACAGACACACAAGCATATACACACACATACATATATATATATATATATATATATATATATATATATACACATATATACGATGGGCTTCTTTCAGTTTCCATCTACCAAATCCACTCACAAGGCTTTGGTCGGCCCGAGGCTATAGTAGAAGACACTTGCCCAAGATGCACGCAGTGGGACTGAACCCGGAACTATGTGGTTGGTAAACAAGCTACTTACCACACAGCCACTCCTATGCCTATGCTGTTGGTTTTTTTGTTTTTGTTAAATAAAAAAAGAACAAAAATAGGAAGGACACATTGAATAATGTTGTCCCAGATATGTTATCTGAATAGAAGAAATAAAAATCAAGGTTGATGGCCACAGCTGGAATGCTATTCATCACTTGTCTGCCCAAATCATGCTGACTTGAGGGCAAGCAAAAGATCAAATCTAAGTGAAAACTTAACCAAATGTTGAAGAGTTCTGTTCAAATGAAACTTTAGCAGGGAAATTCCAGTTAGTGTAGGGGCAAAGCATAACACCCTATGAAGTCAATTTGATTTTGTTTATGTGGTAAAAAGCAAGGCCCTGTCCCTACACACACACACACACACACACACACACACACATGCCCTTAATCATAAATTTGTTCAGTCAGCACTGCTCTAGGTATAACCACCACCTCCAACTACATCATCTCATCAGAAGGTCTGTACCCCTATCCCCACCATGTTGACATTTTGAATGGTTTGGGAGGAACTTAATTTGCTTAGAACCAACAGCATTTTTTTTTTTTTTCTTGATTCTAAGCCTAATATTGGTCTCTCTTGTTCACAGAACTCTTCCGCTACTAATTTTTCACTACATTGGTTAAAATCATGTTTCAGTGAGACCAAATTTTAGGATTGGTATCACCCACTGCTAGTTAACGTTCTACCAATCCCCAAACAACTGATCTGCAAATTTACTGAGTCTATAGGTCAACTCAAGTGTGATGTTTGACTCAAGTGTGATGTTTGACTCAAGTGTGATGTTTGACTCAAGTGTGATGTTTGACTCAAGTGTGATGTATTGATTAACTCACTCAAGTATGATGCTAAATACATTTGTTAATTCTCTCAAGTATGACACGCTAAACATATTGTTTAATTCTCCCAAATGTAACACTAAATATATTGATTAACTCAAGTATTACACTCTGAATGTACTGGTTAAATCACTCAAGTATGACACTAAATATATTGGTTAATTCTCTCAAGTATGACACTCTGAATATATTGATTAACTCACTCAAGTATTACACTCTAAATATACTGGTTAAATCACTTAAGTATGATTAAATATATTGGTTAACGCTCTTAAGTATGACACTCTAAATATATTGGTTAATTCATGCAAGTGTGACTTTCTAATTACATTGTTTAATTCACTCAAGTATGACAAATGGAAGTACATTAGTTGATTGAGGTTAAGTATGGCCCAGTGAGTTAATTAGTCAACTCAGTCAAGCATGACATAGAATTCATTAGGGACTTGGCCAAGTATAACATGCCGATCGATTTTTACTTTATTCTTCTATACTGATTTTGTTTTTTTTTCTCCAGTTTTCTTTTCCCTTCATTGATTTTCCTTCTCATTCCTTTCTTCCCTTAACCACACACACACACACATGTGGTGTCTGTGTTTTGCTTTATTTCCTTTAGTAGAACCATTGAACCTCAGAAACAAACACCTTGGAGAAAAAAGAAAAAATTTTACGTTTGCTGGATCAATTCATGAAATAAAATTGTTTGATGGTTATTCTAGGATTGTACATAGATGGAAAGCACTTTTAAGTTACTTCTATAGGTATTCTATAGATTTTCGAGCCAGTATTGAAAGTTATGATGTTTCATATGCGAATATGCCTATGTAAACAATGCAATCGAAGATAGAAAAATAGGTATTGGGTGTATATCCATATTTCAGAAGTTATTCCTCTTTCATCAGTACCGCATCCAACCCAGTAACCATCCACAAATACATTGCTTAAAGGCAATTGCCTTAAAGTTTAGCGGTATAACAGTACTGGATAGACCAACTTATATATTAACCCTTTTGTATTTAAACCAGCCATATCCAGCCAAAACATTCTACCTGCTTTATGTTCAAACTGGCCAGATCTGGTTGCTCATAGCTACCCTACAATATCTTTCTAAAAAATTAAGTTAGCTCATCAAATTCTCAAAGCTACAAGATAATGCATGAATCATTCAAAACAATGCGGATGAATAAACATGACTTTTGACAGAATAACGTGAAAGTTTAAAGGGTCAAATACATTGAAAACACTTGGCATATACAGATAAAAATAGTTTGGCTTCAACAGTGGTTAAAAACAAAAATTAATGTTTTTTTGTTTTTTTTTTATATTTTACTTTACCAAAAATTCCATGTACAATGCAGCAGGGTTTGGAAAGATAGTGACGCTGTTTGAATGATTCCACTGTGTACTATGTCGACTTGAATGCCAGAAAATAAAGCATTTTGTATCAGTTGACAGTTACAAGGACTGGGTAGGATGGCCATCAATGCAAATGGGTTAGTCGTAGTTCCACTGTGTGGCACCTTGGGCAAGTGTCTACTATTGTGCCAAGCTGACCAAGGCCTTAAGAGTGGATTTGTTAGGTGGAGCCTGAAAGAAGCCTGTCGTGTGTGTGTGTGTGTGTTACTGTAACTTTGAGTAGATATATGTGGTAGTTGTAAACAAGTGCCACTGTCATGCAAGCGGTGTTCTCTGTTTCCAGTCTTCTTTAGAAACCAGTCTGGTTACAGAGAACTATTACCTTATTTGGAAACAGGTGAGGGGTTGGCGACAAAAAAAAGGCATCTGACCATAGAAAAATCTGCCTCGCCAAATTCCATTCAACCCATGTGATTATGGAAAAGTGGACATTAAAACGATGATGATGATGATAATACATATATGCATGAAACGAAGAGGGATGAAAGTTCTTGGAATTCTGTGAGTGACCTAACCATTGTAACAGTAAACTCCAGGAAACAGCCAGCCATCTGATCACCTACCACTTAGGCTAGCATACAAGCCAGAGAGACTTCAAAGTAATCAGGAAACAGGATAGACAGATGGCTATGAACGCTTTTTTTTTTCTTTTTCTCCCCCCCCCCTCCAGTGAAGTAATGTACCACTAAGCACAGACTAATGTTTAGTGATATCAGAGTAAGAGCTAGACAGGTCGAGAGACACCAATGATCTAGAGAAAGGAAATATGAAGGTTGAAAGATGTGTCTTCTAGAACAATTGTTATCAGCCAGGGGCCAGATGGTCCCTGAATGTCCATACAAAATTTCTAGGGGTTCACACGACAAAATAGTAAATTGTGGATCCACGATAGTTTTTTTATTTTTTATTTTTTTCATTATTATTATTATTAAAAGAAGTATTTATAAAGGTAGTTTTGAAACATTGAATGTTTATGGGGGTCTGCCAGGATGAAATAGTAATCAAAGGGGTCTTTAGATAAAAAAAAATGGTTGAGAACCCCTGCACTACAAAAGGCTTCAGTAAAGTACCAGGTTGCACATATGTCAAAGGAGAGAGAGAGAGAGAAAGAACTTAGAAGACTTCTGTCTTATCTTTTATCTTTCACTTGTTGCAATCATTTTACTATGGCCATGCTGATGACCAAATTCACTCAAGAAGGCATTGGTCAGCCCGTAGCTACAATAGAAGATAATTGCCCAAGGTGCCACTCAGTGAGTCTGAACCTGAAACACTGCAGTTCCAAAGCTAGCTACTTAGCCACACAACCATACATGAAAGAATCAATGAAACAACCTGCTACAAGGCACACGGCTATTCTTTTGGTACCAATGTACCCTATTCTTTTGGTACCAACGTACCTTATTCTTTTGGTACCAACGTACCTTATTCTTTTGGTACCAACGTACCCTATTCTTTTGGTACCAACGTACCTTATTCTTTTGGTACCAACGTACCTATAACCATCCCTGTTTCCATGATACAAATTTCTTGGTTTAAAGCGATCTCAGTCAAAACCTTCTGTCACAATCTCATGCCAACCATAGGACGTAATTTGCTGCTCATCCTGGAATACGAACCGTTAGCTTCTTGGTTTGGATGTCTTGCCCACCACCCTGCGTTAACTTCATTCTAGATTCTCACAGACCTGATACCCTGTTGTGAGAAAGTACTACTACTGCTGCTACTACAACTGAGACTACCATTACTATCACTAATTGTTACCACCATGACAACCACTTGCTTGTTTTCACCGCTACCACTACTTCCACTACAACCACTTCTGATACTACAAACGCCACAACCACCACTGCTACTTGTACTATAACTACTACTGTGACAATTACTAACACCACCACCACCACACAACTACCTGTACTACAACTACTACTACCACTTCTACACTGGTACTATATAACTACTATTACAGCCACTACTACTAACCTCACAACTATGTAACTGCTACCAATGCAACCACCACCACTACTACTACTACTACTACTACCCTCACAACTATGCAGCTATTAGCACTACCACCACCACCACCACTGTTAACCTCACAACCATGCCACTACTCAACTATTACCACTACCACCACCACCACCACCATTACTGCTACTAACCTCACAACCGTGCAACTACTACCAGTGCCAACACTACTGCTACTACTACTACTACAAACCTCACAACCCTGCAACTACTACCGCCACCACCACCACCACCACACCTACTGCTACTACTATTATTCGTTACCACTGTTGTTGTTGTTGTTGTTAATTAAAGAGTTTTTGCATGGAAGTCGCAATTTGCCGTTTTTCGCAAATGCCACTGACTG
>NC_069003.1:30505220-30508337 GCF_001194135.2 Octopus bimaculoides
GTTGATGATGAGGGGGAGGGGGAGGAGGAGGAGTAGGAGGATCGCAGTGGCAGCAAGAGGGATGGTCTGTTGGAGAGGTACTATCTGACAATATTATGTGTGTGTGGCCAGGTTTTGTTTTCAATGTTATAATAATAATAATAATAATAATAATAATAATTAATGATGATTATTCTTTTACTTGTTTCAGTCATTTGACTGCGGCCATGCTGGAGCACCGCCTTTAGTCGAACAAATCGACCCCAGGACTTATTCTTTGTAAGCCTAGTACTTATTCTATCGGCCTCTTTTTGCCGAACCGCTAAGTTATGGAGACGTAAACATACCAGCATCAGTTGTCAAGCGATGGTGGGGGGGACAAACACAGACACACACATGCACACATATATATATATATATAAGACAGGCTTCTTTCAGTTTCCATGTACCTAATCCACTCACAAGGCTTTGGTTGGCCCCCGGCTATAGTAGAAGACTCTTGCCCAAGGAGCCGTGATGATAATAATCCTTTCTACTCTAGGCACAAGGCCTGAAATTTGGGGGGGGGGGAGGTGCAGTCGATTTGATCGACCCCAGTATGCAACTGGTACTTAATTTATTTACCCAGAATAATGATGATAATGATAATTAATGACGATGATAATTAATGATAATTATGACAATAATGATAATGACAACAATAAGGATAATAACATTGTTTGTTCTACCTCTTGAGCCCTCCTCCCCCCTCTCTCCCTCTCTCTCTCACAAATATACATACATGTACACCCACCTACATGCACACCCACCCACACGCACACACACAATATTGATTACTATTGTCTGCAGGCTACACTAATTTAAAAGTAGTAGTAGTAGCAGCAGCAGTGGTAGTATTGTTTCTTAGTTTTTGTAGCAGGGTTTATGGTGGCGACGGTAGCACCAGTGGTAGTAATCGTGCTGATAGTTGTTTATGTTGTGGTGGTGGTAGTAGTAGTAGGGTACTGGTGATAATGGTAGTGGTGGTGCTTGTATTTTTGCAGCAGTGACTGTGGTTGTTGTTAAGGTGGTAGTAGTAGTGGTGGTGTGATTGTTGTTGTCAAGGTAGCAAGTAGTGTTAGTAATAAGAGTAGTGCTTGTAGTAGTAGTGGTGGTGGTGGTGGTGGTAAGCCATTGCTGAAAAGAATGTGTGTCATCTAGGGTGACCTGCGATGGTTGGTGGTTGTAGTGGTAGTACTTGTGGCAGTGGAGGTTGCAGTTTGTGGTGGTAGTAGTTGTGACAGTGGAGGTTGCAGTTTGTGGTGGTTGTAGTTGTGGCAATGGCAGTTGCAGTTGGGGGTGGTTGTGGTGGTGGTAATTGTGACAGTTGTTGTGGTGGTAGTAGTTGACAGTGGAGGTTGCAGTTGGTGGTGGTGGTGGTATGAGCTGAAGCTAACCATAATGATGATAGTTATGATGGCAGCAGTGGTGGTAATGATTGTAATGTTGGTAGTTCAGCTTTAGATAGATCCTGTCTGAACAGACCAGACCTGTGACCAAAAGCCTTCCAGTTGTGACCATCCCATCTTATTTTCAATGTAAGGAACCTGGAAAGGACAATATCCAATGAGTTCCTTTTCTGTTTGGCTTCTATTTAACCCTACCGGCCATATCCAGCCCAAATATTCCACTTGTTTCTACTCAAACCAGCTAGATCTGACCTCTCACACCTATCCTACAATGTCGTTCTAAAAGTATACAATTGTATCATCAAAATTTCGAAGCTATGAGATAAACGCATGATTAATTCAAAACAATGTGGATAAATAAAGGCACATCGATCGTGGTTAGCGCGTCAGGCTCACAATCATGAAGTAGTGAGTTCAATTCCCAGATTAGGCTGTGTGTGTTGTGTTCTTGAGCAAGACACTTTATTTCACGTTGCTCCAGTTCACTCAGCTGTAGAAATGAGTTGTGACATCACTGATGCCAAGCTGTATCAGCCTTTGCCTTTCCCTTGGATAGTATCGGTGGCATGGAGAGGAGAGGCTGGTATGCATGAGTGTCTGCTCATAAACAACCTTGCCTGGACTTGTGCAATAGAATAGACACTAGGCTTACAAAGAATAAGTCCTAGGATTGATTTCTTTGACTAAAAACTCCTTCAAGGCAATGCTCTAGCATGGCCACAGTCAAATGACTGAAACGTGTAAAAGAATAGAAGACTATATTACTTATAACCATATCTGCTTTTCTTTTTTTTTTCTGCTAGACTTCTTATCAGTGTGCTTCCTCTACTACCTATTTGTCTTCAGAGTCCATTACCATTCTGTAAAAGCTGTTGTTTTTCTTGTAGCACTATTGATCTCGCAACTGCAATACCATGCATCAAAGCTGACGCACAATCTATTTACTTACATGCATATGTGTGTGTGTGTGTGTATGTGTGAATAAAGGATAAATATGTGTTTATTAACTAGAGCAAGCTCAGGGGTTCAATTCCCAGCTGGCCTCTTAACAATTTTATTATGAATATTATGATTATTATTATTATTATTATTTATTTTCTATGTTTTTCTTCTCTCTTATGTTTATGCGTATGTTCATAGAAATACATGGGTCGGGGTGGAACATTTGTATATCCTTGTATACCTTTGTGCATTGGTGTGTGTGTGTGTGGGGGGTTGGGGTTGCTGTGTTTACATTTGTTTACAATCAGTTCAAGGGCAAGTAACAAATCTTGATTCTATCAATCTCTTCTTCACTCTGTAGGTTTGGGTTGGTGCCTTTGACGCTTTGAAAGCTTATTACCATCAATATCATACACACAAACACACACACACTCTCTCTCTCTCTCTCTCTCTCTCTCTCTCTCTCAGGCATACAAGCACACATTGGTGTGTAGGTCTCTCCCTTCCTCTTTCTCTCTCTCTCTCTCTCTCACACACCATGTATGTGCATATGTGCGTATTTGAATTTACTGCCAAGGGAAATGTACTCAGTACATGTGATAGAGTATATTCATATATTCAAAACTAAGTTGTTTTTACATAGTTATATATTTATTGCTAAAACTTTTTCCTTTCAACTTTTGTACCTGGCTAGTAACTTGAAGAGTCTTTGTGATGTGAAAGTGGTGTGCATATTTACACATTATAT
>NC_069003.1:30508476-30510895 GCF_001194135.2 Octopus bimaculoides
TATATATATATATATATATATATATATATTATTCATTTAAAATACAGTGTACATTTAATACACATCAGAGATGCCTATAATAGGACATCTGATCTGCTAGAAAGAGCAGCCAAAGCTCTACACCACAATTAGGGATAATATATATATAAGTGTGTATGTGTGTGTGTGTGTATATAAGGCAATCTTTATCTCCAACTTAAAGTGGATGTTGTGTTAGAACACAGAATACTGCATTATTTACCTCAAGAATGTGTGTGTGCATATACTCAGTGTGCTCAACAACTAATTGGTGCTATGACCAATATCTATGTGAAGGAAATATACACAGATGCAATTTGCCATGGGGACTGTTAAGTCCAACATTTTGATCAGTTATTCTTCAGGACTAAATTAAAAATAAAAAAAAATAATGAGAAACAGCAGAATTTTACATCATCTAAGTTTTAAAAAAAAAATGATTGGAAAGACTGGCTGCAACTGATAGGGAACACAGAGCGCTATAAGCTTCATACATGAATAAGAAGTGGTAAGGGAAAAGAACACTGTAAGAGATGGAAGGAAAGGGGAATGGCTTTGGCAAGTTCACTGTCCTCTTTTTATCAGATTTACCAATATATACATACCTTGTTGTCTCAGACCCACACACACACACACACACACACACACACACACACATATGTATATATATATATATATATATATATATATATATATATATATATATATATATATATATATATATATATATATATATATATATATATACATACACACATGCACATCCATATACATGAACGAACTAGTTTGTTGTATTTGTTTATTCTTTTTATGTTACACCGTTTTTGTTTCATGCCTCTGCAGTAAAATCTGTATGTTACACGACTGTATTACTGCACGTCTACCACTCCATTTGTGTATATTCCACTGCACATTGCACCTGCTTTCATTTGTCTTATCATGTGGCATCACCTTAGCCAGTTCCACGTTTCTCATGCCTATTGCCATTAGCTACTGCACAGTGCATATTGCACCACTACCAGCAGTAACACGTTTTCTGAAACCTGCAATGTTATGTTTTCAGTTGCTATTCTGTATTAACTTGATAAATGCTTCATATTTAATTGACTCTAGCTCTCCTTTTTAGTTTATCCCCTAATTTATTTATTCCCTAGTGATACATCCTACTTGAGTCTGCATTCACCCCTAGTATTACACTCTCTTTGATTCAACCCCTAGTCATACATCCCATTTGATTTAGTGTTCAGCTTTAGTTATTTTGCTTAATTGGTCCCTACTCATACACCCTATCTGATTCAGCCCTTAGTGATACACTCTCTTTGATTCAACCCCCTAGTCATACACCCTACTTGATTCAGTATTCAGCCCCTTGTCAAACACCCTATTCGATTCTGTATTCATCCCCAAGTCATACACTCTTTGATTCGGCCCCTAGTCATATTCCCTGCTTGATTCGATATTCAGCCCCTTGTCATGCACTCTACCGGAGTTAGCCCTTAATTGTACATCCTATTTGATTTGGTCCCTCATGACATTTTGTACTCAATTCAATCCCTTGTTATACACACTTCTTGTAATATACTTTGCTTGATTCATCCCCTAGTCACGCATTGTATTTGATTCAGCCCTTAGAAATGAGCTCTACTTGATTTGGGCTCCTAGTCCTACACCCTACTTGAATTAGACCCTAATCATACACTGTTCTTGATTCAGCCCATAGAAATGCACTCTACTTGATTTGGCCCCTTGTCATACACCTCTACTTCAATTAACCCCTACACATACAAGTATACTTCACTTTATTCAGTTCTTAGACACTACTTGGTTAGTGCCTAGCCAGATGCCCTACTTAACACGTTACCCCTGCTGGACCAGACACTCTATAAGTCAGACATTCTCCAGGTTTCAACAACCTTCGTCTGACAAATCCCCGTTTCTGTCCATCAGACAAATTCACTTGGCTCCAAGTTCAAACACTCTACTTGCCTGCCCCTCTTTTGTCCAACATTCCACTTGAGCCAGCTTCTAATCACGCATAACCATCCACTAAGTAGTTCCCCCCCTCCCCACCTCACTCATCGCCACTCCAAAATTCCTTACAATGTCGCCCTCTTTTCAATCCTATTCCCCCCCCCCCCTAACACTTATATTCCATCCAATTTCAAATCTCTGTTCATAAGTGTAAAATTTTTTAATTCAAACCAATAGAATAAAAATGAAAATAAAATTTTAAAATCCGAGTAAATTCTTTGAAAAAAAAATATTTAATTATCATAACTGAAATTACTTAATTATTTTTTTAAAAACTATTTTCTTTTGTTTCTTCTCTTCCCTATCCCTACTCCCATTTATTATTTTTTTTTTTTTCAATACCTCCCCCCCTGTTCTAAAACAGATATTT
>NC_069003.1:30510939-30516801 GCF_001194135.2 Octopus bimaculoides
TACCTTCCCTACACACTGAGGTTTGTAACATCTTCTTGTTCTCCTGTTGTAGTTGCTTTTTTTTCTTTTTTTTTTTGGCAGAGTTGAAGTGTTTTCTTTTTTTTTTGATTATTTTTGCCCTTTTGTTTTATTTTATCTTATTTTTATTCACCTCACCCCTGAATTTTTTTGTTTTTTAAACAAATATACTTTGCAAGACTTAACTCTCTCTCTCTCCTATAAAGTTCACTTTTCTTTTATATATATATGTATATACTGTTAATACTTCATTTAGAGAATTAACATTGCTTATATATATATATATATATATATATATATATATATGTGTGTATGTATATATTTTTTTTTATATTTTATTAACTTTTGTATTGTGTGATACCTAATTCTACTAAATTACAACAGCTGAAATTATTGATGAATTTTTTTTTAAAATACCTCCCAGAACACCCGCAGTTTTCATCTTTCATTTTACTATTTTTTTCCCCTCTTTATTTTAATTTTTTCATCATTTTTGCGTTTGTATTATTTCTTTGTTACAAAATTAACAAGGATTTTTTTTATTTTCTTTTGTGGTGGCAGGAGGCCGTTTTTGTTCTCAACTTGGTGTTTTTGGAATTTTCTGAAATAATTTCAGTTTATTGTTATGAATAAATATAACATATATCAATCTTTCGTTTGTTGTTGTTGTTTAGGCCCAGGATATTCTTGATAAAACTGACAGACAGACAAAGAGAGAAAGACATATATAATCAATCTTGTTATTATACCTACTTTCGTTTTATTTCTAATCATTTTTGGCTTATCTGGAACAAAATTAATCCAGTATGTTGTGAAAATTTTCAGATGATAAAGATGCGATTTGAGGAAGATTTCTAACAGTTTGATAAAACAGTAGTGGTGATAATAGTAATAACAAGCACTCAGAGAGTGCAAACCTCTGCCAAGGCAACACCAACATCCTCTAAACAATTAGCCAGAGATGATTTTTAAGATGAGAATATCTGAAATAAACTCGACTGCTCTCACAAACGAGAATACTAAAAATGAACCTGACTGCTCTCAAAAATTAAGTAAAAAAAAAAAAAAAAATGGATAAATAATCCAGAATCCTTGTCCGGTACCGGATGGATCCCAAAATCTAATCAGTTCGTGCCAGTCTCAAGGCCAAACATCCCTGAAGGTTTCATCCGAATCCATCCAGTGGTTCTTGAGATATCTTGTCCATGGACAAACAAACAAATGAGCCCAACTGAAAACAATACCTTCACTAAGGCAGGCATTCTGTTTCAATCTCCTTCGGCCAGTAAGCCAAGATATAGACAAATGGCTGGAGGAGATTGAAATAGAATGCCCAGTAGAGCTCCTACAGAAAGTTTGCCTCTTAGGGAGATTAAGGATTATCAGGTGGGCTCTAAGCACTTGAAAGACATCTGAAAATGTGTGGATACCTAAGGTTACAGGTATTAACTTTTGTATTGTGTGATACCTTAGGTAAGGTTGGTATGAGAGTCCAGATATGGCCAGTTTAAATGCTAAAAAAAGGTTAATCTCTTTGATTGTAGCTCAGCTGAATCAGAATCGGCTCATGACTAAACAACTGAATTCTTTGCTAACATGCTTGTTTTGTTTGTTTGTTTGTTTGTTTGCCTTTATATGATTTCCATACTGTAGCATTCCTCTCTTGCTCTCAGAGAAAGAGAGAGAGAGAAGAAATTATTCTTTTCCATTTAATTAATTCAAATGGTTTTGTTTTTGATTTTGTTCGTTGTGTGAGTTTCCTTGTGTTTGCTTTGATCTCACCTGATCTGCCTTCAAGTCTTTTTCATTAAGATAACGATGACTTTAATTACACACTTGCCTCGGTGTCATTTCATCACCTATATGTTTACTCATTGCTTTTACATCTGTCTTTTCCATACTCTCATGGATTATGCAAGATATATATGTGTGTGTGTATATGTATATGTATATATATATATATATATTGTTGTACTTGGGGATGGTCATATTGCCAGTTTAGCCAATAAAAACACACGCACTGTATATTTGGTGTTATTTTTTTTTTTTTTTTTTTTTTTTTTTTTTTTTTTTTTTTTTTTTTTTTTTCAGCTTTATATTACATTAATCTTAATCTTAATCTTATTTCGGCCAGAGTTCTTTCGTCACACTTCTGTGACCTCATCAGTGGTCCTTTGTTTCCTTCTTTCTTATGTGTGTCTCACCTTGCTAACTATCAGCCATTTTGTATTTTGTATATATATATATATATATATATATATATACTGTGAAAATAATAAGGGTAGAAAATTTAGAAAAATTTTCATACTGGTAGCTAGCATGCGTAATAAAAGTCAACAGACAACATATTTTCATATATAATAGTATACAAACAATTTACATATTTATACATGAAATAAGTACCCTTTAACGGGACACTTTACATGCTAGAAAGGGCAGTTAAAGCCCAAACCACGAATGAGAGCAATTTCAAAAGGAATGAAAACAGAAAATATTTTTGTAGTTACCCTCAGACTAGAGTTTTTGTATCAATGTGCAAAATAAATTAATTTGCCATCTGTACTTCTTCAGTGAGGGCACTAAAATTAATGCATATTTACACAGCAAAGAGCACCAAAAATATACGTGCTACATACCTATATATTATAATTTTCAGATATATATATATATATATATATGTATATATATATTTGTTATTTATTCTTCATCTCGGAACCTTCAGCTGACTTGGATCTGGCGTCTATAGATGGCTGTGCAATAGTTGCAGTAAGTGTACCGTTGTGTGGCTTTGATGATTCGTTGTGTATTCAATCAGCCATTTGTGAATGTATGCATAACCGGAGAACAAATCCATGTTTACTTTAGTGAGTGCACATTTGTCATGATACATTGTTTGTAGACAGTAGTGCTTATCAATAACAGTGCCCGGTTCTCTCGAATCCTGGACGAGTTAAGAGTTATAATTTAACACACTCACCAGTAAAATTTCCACTCATTTACTTATTTATTTCTCTAAAATCTTCATTGCGTCTCCCAACCTTTTCAATAGTTGTTGACTAGTCATGCGTGGAAATTTTACCGGTGAGTGTGTTAAATTATAAGGCACCAAAAGAGAATAATTCTCCCCAGACCCAACAAAATATGCTTCAACACACAAACTCACATAAAGAATCTTGCAAACCAGATCCAAAAACAAAATATATATTAAGAGTTTATACTTTTTTATTTGTGGATGTCAACGGGTAGGAGTAATGGTGAGGGTGTACCTACTTCTGATTTTGTATGTTGTTATATTGTTTGTTTGTGTTTTTTATTTTTTTTTTTTTTATTGCTCTCCCAAATGTCTTCTAATAATGAATTAACATTTTTTTTTTCCCCCTCTCTTGACTAATTGGTCTAGTTTGTGTGTGTGTGTGTGTGTGTGAGGGTGTGCTTGCGCATGCGTTTGTGCATGGCTTGCACGTGCTGTCGTGTTCTTTGATGTCAAGTAGCCACTTCAAACGACAGAAACGTGTGCGTGCGCACGGGCGTTTGCATAGAGCTATTGCATTCATACACATGTATATACAGATAAATTGATGCGTGCGTATATGCGCAAGTACATTAAGAGTGTTATGGGCTGTGTGAAGAGCTGAAAACCCAAATCCTGTAGTGCCGACCTTAGAACATGGCACTTCAGTTCAGTGTTTCTTTTTTGTGGGGTTGGGTTGGGTCAGGGTTATCACTAGGCAATTGACTACAGCAGTAACAACAAGTAAAAGACCTGTGTTTTTTTTGTGTTTTTTGTGGGGGGGTGCTAGTTGATCAAATCGACCTCAGTACTTGACTGGTACTTTATTTTATTGACCCTGATAGGATGAAAGGCAAAGTTGACCTCAGCAGGATTTGAACTCAGAACATAAAAAGAAGAGTTGGCACAAATACTGCAAGGCTTCTTAGTCTGACGCTCTAACAATTCAACCAGGTGATCTTAACGATGTAATAACCAAAACTGTTTTTCTAAATTTTTTTTGCTTGTTTTTTTTTTTGTTACTAATAGATTATTTAGCCATTAAGGACAGCTTCCTGCCCTTAAAGAACGGGAAGAAATGCTGCTATGCATTCTTCTCGCTTTCTCCCCAGGCTTTTTCTCACTGCTAATGAGCAAATAACAACTCCTGTGTCGTTGCTCAATCTGCTTGAAACAACAGTCCAAATTTCTCTCGACTCATACAGGTGGGGGCTGAAAAGTTCCTGCATCTGAAGGTATCATGAAAAGCCTGGTTGAAGGCCCAACCTTCCAAGCTCTTTTAGAAAAACTGAAGAACCACTGAAATGAGTGTGTCAATCTGAGAGGGGAATTTGTTGGATAAAATCATGATTAACTGATCCTCCTGTATTTTCTTTTACCTTAAGCCAGGAACTTTTCCGCATCCTCTCATTTAGTTATACACACACACACACACACATATATCGTTGTCGTTGATTAACGTCCGCTTTCCATGCTGGCATGGGTTGGACAGTTTGACTGATTACTGGCAAACCAGAAGGCTGTATCAGGCTCCAGCCTGATCTGAGAAGGTTTCTACAGCTGGATGCCCTTCCTAATGCCAACCACTCTGAGAGTGTAGTGGGTGCTTTTATGTGCCACTGGCATGGGAGCCAGTCAGGCGGCCCTGGCAATGACCCATGCTCAAATGGTGCTTTGTACGTGCCTCCAGTATATGCATGTAGACTTGTATGTGTAGATGTTTGTGTCTGTGCTTTATACATGCCACCTCATATATCTATATATATATATATGAGGAGGTGCTGAAAAGTTCCTGGCTTTAAGAGTTTTGTAAAAGGCCTGGTTGGAGGCCCAGCCTTCCAAGTCCTTTTACAGGGCTTAAAGAAACTGAAGGGCCGCTGCAATACTAGTGTGACTCTAAGAGGGGAATATGTTGAATAAAATCATAATTAACTGATACCCCTGTGGGGTTTTTTTTTGGTTTTTTAACCCCAACCCAGGGGCTTTTCAGCACTCCCTTGTACAATCAAGGACGCAGATGGAATGGCCAGGGCTAAACCCCGTTTGACAAGTGGTTCGCTTGTTCAATCAGGGGCTCAGCTGGAGCAAACAGTGTCTGCTTCCCTTTGTCACTGCTGTCCCTCCTTTTTTTGCTTGTTGTAGTTGTTGTTATATACAATATTTGTAAAATGGACCTTGCTATTTAGACACAGAGGGAGGGTGTATGTATGTATGTATGTATGCCAGGGATACCTCTATGGCCCTTCCCACTCTCTCCCTTTAACATATTCCTACTTAAACTAACAAGCTTAAATCTTGTTATCAGTATGTATGTATGTGTGTGTGTGTGTATATATATATATATATATATTATTTAAATGTTGTATTTTTATTTTAATACACACACACACACACACACACCCTCGTATACAATGTTTGTTCTTTCAGCATTTACAAGCACAACTGCCCCTCCTGCCCCACATCTCCTCCATTTAACAGCAGCTGTTCAAATGTTATCTTTTCTTCTTCGTTCCCTCTCCATTCCCTCTCCAGAACCTCTGGAAAAAAAAACCTGTTCTGCTGCATCGTAAACGCTTTGATTACATTAGTAAGGTGTGTGTGTGTGTGTGTGTGTGTGTGTGTGTGTGTGTGTGTGCATGCGTATGTGCATACATACATAAATGCATGCATGTGGACATGTGTATATAAATGTTTGTCTCTGTGTGTAGATATATATTTATAGATACAGAACAATATCAGTATATACATGTGTGTGTGTGTGTGTATATATATGTGTGTATATAGAGAGAATTAGATTTTATATTTAGAGAAAGGAAGATAGAACTATACATATA
>NC_069003.1:30516906-30519406 GCF_001194135.2 Octopus bimaculoides
TCAACATCTGCTTTCTATGCTGGCATGGGTTTGATTTGTTCAACTAAAATTCTATAAGGTGGTGCTACAGCATGGCTGCTGTTTAGAGACTGAAAGAAATCTAGATGAAAGGGCACTTGATCACAGCCTTTCCAAATCTATTGGGGCCACTGAGCTTTGTACCATCAATGATTCATTTAAACTGTTGCAGGTCAAAACTTCCAGGAAAGACATGAGCCAGATTTCAGAAGACCAATGTTTTAGGGAGAGACAACTGTGGCATAATAATAATAATAATAATAATAATAATAATAATAATAATGGTTAATGCAGGGCTGAGAAGGTTGAACACACAGTTGTTCTGTGGTGTTGTCCTTTGTGAAGATACAAGGACCAACTCAAAGCATCATTGAAATCCACTGGAATTGAGCCTAAATCATTTGAAACACGAACCTGAGACTGTACCAAGTGGCAGTGTTCCATCACTATCAGAACCAAAGGCTTCGAAGTCACCAGAAGAGAAAGGGAGAACTCATTCGACAGGAGAGAAAGGCTGAACAAAATCAATTTCATCTTCCACCAACATTACCATGCAGTGAAAGCCATCTCCACTTTTCTGTGCAAGAATTGGTCTACATAGTCATCAACGCTAACACCGTAAAGGAAGTGTTCAGCAAAGAAGAAAATAAATTCTAGGGTATGAGATAAAACCACCACTAATGAACACAGGGGAAGAACAGACTATGACCCTTACAGCAACAAACCTATTCCTGTCCCCCATCATACATTTGTAGTCTCTTTATACCTAGCATAAAGCTACCACCCTCTCTACTACACTCCCACTGAATCACAGGCAAGTTTTTTAGTCCTTTGAATGACATGGTAACCCCACATGTGCTGGTGCCACAACAAAAAGTACCCAGTTCATCAGTAATGTGGTTGGTGTAAAGAAAGACATCCAGCCATAGGGACCATGCCAGAACAGACTTTGGTCTTCAATGCAGTCCTTGGTTCTTTTCATGTCCTCTTGCCATGCCAACATTGAAGACGGACATTAGGTATGATGACGATGATGGGGATACTACAGGGTTATTCAAAAGTTACCATACATATGAACAATTTATTTTTTTTTTATAAGAAACAGTTTTTTTATTTAAATGTTTCTTATAAAAAAAATAAACTTTTCCTATGTATGATGACTTTCGAATCACACTGTAGATATATATCCTTATATATATACACACACACACACACACATATACATACATCTGTGCATGCATATGTATATGTATGCAGGTGTGTGTGTATATATACATACACACACACACACCAGCATACATATACATAGAGAGAGATTAAATAGTTATAATGATGATGACAGTGGTACACGTGTGTATATGTATGCACATGCACACACATACACAATAATTTTATGGGAGGTGTGTGTATGCATGCGTATGAAAGGTTTTATATATATATATATATATATTATATCTGGTCTACTCCTAGTGTGATTTATACACCATCAGCATGTGCATACATAAGTGTGTGGTGGTGGGTGTCTGTATAAATCACTTGGCTGTTGTCTTGTCTTAATATATTTACTCTTGTCTCTGCTATTAATTATGTCAATTAAGTGTAGAAGACACATATATACATACATACATACACACATACACACATTTGTGTGGGTGTATATATATATATGTGTGTATCTTTATTTATATCTTTATATGTATATATATATGTATGTTATGTGTATAATATGCTCTTCTCCTCTGTCGCCACCCTCTCTCCCTGACTCTGTTTGTCCACAGAATTCTATTTGTCTTTGCAAGGGCAACCTTTTTCCCAGATGTCATCCGAAACTCTGCTTTAATGTTTTATTTATTTGGTTCTTATTATCTATTTACTTTATTTTATTTTACTCTTATATTTTTTTTAATGTTCTTTGGGTCAACCATTACACGTGCAGTGCAGAAGTTGTTCTTTAACCCTAGGTCGGCCTTTTTTTTTTTTTTTTGATCATCGGTCTGTCCCTGGGAACAATGAAGAATATTCCAGCTGCAACTACCACTTCTTTCTTTCGTTCTTCTTTCCCCCCCCCCCACTTCCGATGCAGTGTATCTAGAATCTTGTCATCCAGCATGTCCATTTGTTATTTAATGGTGTCTGTATGATTTGGGTTTTATTTAGCTGCTGTTTCTAGCAGACTGAACATCTGCATAGTGGTTCTTTCACATCTTGGCTTATCAGAGTAAAAGTTAGCATCATCTAACCTTGGATCTGCCTACACCTATGTATATATATATGGATATATATACACCTATGTGTGTATATTTAGGTGCAGGCGTGGTTGTGTGGTAAGAAGCTTGCTTTCCAACCACATGGTCCTGGGTTCAGTCCCACTGCATAGCACCTTGGGCAAGTGTCTTCTTCTATAACCTCAGACCGACCAAAGCCTTGTGAGTGGATTTTGTAGAAGGAAACTGAAAGAAGCCCATCATGTATATGTGTGTGT
>NC_069003.1:30524291-30525580 GCF_001194135.2 Octopus bimaculoides
ACGTGCGGGTGACACGTAAAAGCACCCACTACACTCTCTGAGTGGTTGGCGTTAGGAAGGGCATCCAGCTGTAGAAACTCTGCCAAATTAGATTGGAGCCTGGTGTTGCCATCCGGTTTCACCAGTCGTCAGTCAAATCGTCCAACCCATGCTAGCATGGAAAGCGGACGTTAAACGATGATGATGATATATATCAATCATCATCATTTAACATCCGTTCATCCGTTTTCCATGCTGTCATGGGTTGGACAGTTTGACTGAAAGCCAGTTAGCTGGGGAGCTGCACCAGGTTCCAATCTGATTTAGCATGGGTTCTACAGCTGGATGCCCTTCCTAACGCCAACCCCTCCAAAAGTGTAGCGGAAGCTCTTTATGTGCCACCAGCACGGCTGCCAGTTACGAAACACCCGGCATCATCCACGACTGCGATCTCACTTGGCTTGACAGGCCCTTGTCAAAGGTCTTGGTCATGTGTCACTGCTTCTGTGAGGCCTAAAGTTCGAAGGGTGCTTTTTTGAGTGACACTGACATCAGCCATGACCTACAATTTCACTTGGCTTGGTATGTCTTCTTAAGCACAACATATTTATTTCTTTATGGCCCACAGGAAGCTAAACATACAGGGGACAAACGAGGACAGACATAGGGATTAAATTGATTACATCGACCCCAGTGCATAACAGGCACTTATTTAATCAACCCCAAAAGAATGAAAGGCAAAGTCGACCTCGGCAGACAAAATACTGCTAAGCATTTCTCCCGGCATGCTAATGATTCTGCCAGCTCGTCGCCCTATATCTGCACAAATTAACGATTTAAAATTGGTCGTATTGCCCCAATCTTCGAAGGGTGCTCTTTATGTACCAGTTACGTGACGCCAGCATCAGCTACGTCTATGATTTCACTTGTCTTGACAGGTCTTCTCAAGCATGGCATAATAATGCCAAAGGTCTCACAGTCAGTTACCATTGCTTCCTTGAAGCCCAACATTCAAAGACCATGCTTCACCACCTCATCCCATGTCTTCCCAGATCTACCTCTTCCACAGGTTCCCCCCATATATATTATCTGTAGTGGAGGTGCAATGGCCCAGTGGTTAGGGTAGCGGAGTCATGGTCGTAGGGTCGCGGTTTTGATTCCCAGACTGGGCGTTGTGAGTGTTTATTGAGCGAAAACACCTAAAAGTTCCACGAGGCTCTGGCAGGGGGGGGGGGCGAACCCTGCTGTACTTATTCACCACAACTTTCTCTCACTCTTTCTTCCTGTTTCTTTTGGACCTGTATTTCAAA
>NC_069003.1:30525590-30526230 GCF_001194135.2 Octopus bimaculoides
TACTTATTCACCACAACTTTCTCTCACTCTTTCTTCCTGTTTCTTTTGGACCTGTATTTCAAAGGGGCCAGCCTTGTCACACTGTGTGTCATGCTGAATCTCCCCGAGAACTACGTTAAGGGTACACGTGTCTGTGGAGTGCTCAGCTACTTGCCCGTTAATTTTTCATGAGCTGGCTGTTTCGTTGGTCAGATCAACTGGAACCCTATTCGTCATAACCGACCGAGTGCCACACGCATTATCCATAAAGCCATTATCGTGTCATTTTCATCATTTTAACAACCACTTCTCCACGCTGGAATATTTATATATTTATTGCTAAGGACACAGTATTTTGTTTTTGCAGCCATAATTTGCACTACCAAGTATATTAAAGGTACATTAAAACCAATATTGTTTAACTTGTGTTAGTTGTGATGCATGGACTGGTTTTGCTCTTGTGTTGCTTGGCACTATTTGTCCCATTTACTTCTAGCTTCTCAGCATTATGGTTTTATCCAACAAACTCCCTTCTCAGATTCACACACTTAGTGCAGCAGTTCTTCAGTTTTTCTAAGCCTTGTAAAAATAACCAGGCCTTTCATAAATAGCCTTAAAGCCAGAAATTTTTAAGCATCCCTCACATATATATATATATATA
>NC_069003.1:30526240-30527162 GCF_001194135.2 Octopus bimaculoides
TTATAGTAAAAATGGATACATAAGGGTGGAAAATCACAGGAACAATACCATATGTCCAACGCAAGATACAATATGTGTGTTCAATTCCTTCAAGAATCAATAAATGAATAAATTCATTTATGTATCCATTTTTACTATAAGATACCGGAGTAAGCACATAAATGTGCAACAAGGTGGAAAAAAGAGTACTCAAATACCAGAGGTAGAGTAATATGCTTTATTTAAAAGCAGCAGAAATATAACAAAAAACTGTTACTCGGAGTTTCACGTTCCCATTCATCGGACAGTTTTGTTAAAAAAATAAAAAATAAAAAAACTATCCGATGAACCGGAACGTGAAACTCTGAGTAACAGCTTTTTGTTATATTTCTGCTGCTTTTAAATAAAGTATATATATATTTATATATGTTTCAGTCATTTCACTGTGGCCATGCTGGAGCACCACCATAAAGGGTTTTAGTCGAAGAAATCAACTCCATTACTTAGTCTATCGGTATCTTTTGCTGAGCTGCAAAGTTATGGGGACACAAGCACACTGACATCAGTTGTCAAGTGATGGTAGGATGACAAACACAAGCACAATGACACATACACATAGATATACATACATCAACAGGCTTCTTTCAGTTTCCATCTACCAAATCCACTCACAAGACTTTGGTCAGCCTGAGGCTATAGTAGAAGAAAGACACTTGCTTGAGGTGCCACGCAGTGGGACTGAACCCAGAGCCAACGTGCTTGGGAAACAAGCTTCTTACATGCACACACACACACACGCACACACACACACGAAGAGCCAGGGTGGTCATGGCTGGAACAACTACCATTATAAACCAACCTGTTACCATATAAGCCACAAAAAACCTTGCACACCTGCTCTTCCTTTCCACCACCACAAGTATTGGGTTTTTTTTGCACTTTA
>NC_069003.1:30527395-30529445 GCF_001194135.2 Octopus bimaculoides
TCCCGTTTTCCTCTTTCCTCCTACTGCCATAGATCTTGTCCTCTTCCCTGACTGCCAGCCACCTCAAGAGATCCTTAATTATGCAGCAATTGTGTTTCTCTGCTTTTATACACACACACACACACATACACACACATTTATTTATTCTATACTTACAAATTATTCTTCTGCTATATTTACCACAGGAAACAGGTAAATATAAGCTGAGGAGTGTCGAAGGGGATCTGGATTGGTAGTGGTGGTGGTGGTGGTGGTGGTCATCGTCGTCGCCACTGACGCTGACACCCTTCATGCCATACCTGGCTCTCATGGCTTCTGATCTTAACTGATTGGAAGTGTTATCATGTACATGTTTTGTCCTGGTGTGAAAAAAAAACAGATGGGCTACAGCAAATATTCTGCTCAATACCACAGACTTGCCTGTCAGATGCTTGACCATAACCAGTTGAGCATGTCCTTCAGTAGCTGGCGATATGTGGGGGAGCATCATAGCCATGTATTGGAGAGGAATTCTTTGGAGTTTTAATTCTTCTCTGCAAACATGGGTGTTTTGTTTATCATCCTTTAACAACCCTCACTCAGGGATCTTTCGAGCGGAATGGGCTACTCAACCTGAGGAAAATCCTAACTGGGCCCCACCTGCAAGGTGATTTGCCGTTTATCTTGATATAAGGTCACCATGTTGTGCACATATGGTTGTGATGCATGTACCTGGTGTACCCTTATCAGACAGGTAGTCATGATGGGTATACTGAACTTTGTATATTTTACCCCAGTGTCACTTTGATGACATGCATTGCTCTCTCACTCAATAATAATAATAATAATATTAATAATGGTTTCAAATTTTGGCACAAAGCCAGTAATTTCATGGGTGGGGAAGTCGATTACCTTGACTCCAGTTCTGGATTGATATTTATTTTTATCAACCCCAAAAGGATGAAAGGCGAAGTCGACCTCGGCAGAATTTGAACTCAGAACGTAATGACAGATGAAACGTTACTAAGTATTTTACCCAGCATGCTAACGATTCTGCCAGCTTGCCAATACTGATAATTATTATTATTATTATTTCTACTCTAGGCACAAAGCCTTAAAAATTTTGGGGGAAGGGGGCTAAGTTGATTACATCAACCCCAGTGCACAACTGGTACTTATTTCATCGACCCCCAAAAGGATGAAAGGCAAAGCCGACCTCAGCGGAAATTGAACTCAGCAGCAGACAAAATACCATTAAGCCTGGTGTGCTAATAATAATAATAATAATAATCATCCTTTCTACTGTAGGCACAAGTCCTGAAATTTGGGGGAGGTGGAGTCGATTATATTGACCCCGAAAGGATGAAAGACAAAGTCAACCTCGGCAGAATTTTAACTCGGAACGTAGTAATAGCCGAAATACAGGGCTAAGCATTTCACCCGTTGTGCTAACGATTCTGCCAGCTCACCGCTTTATATATAATAATAATAATAATAATAATAATATTTTCTAATAGAGGCATAAAGGCAGAAATTTGATGTGGTGGGCAGGGCTATAGTTGATTAAATAAGATAACAAGGGTTTCTTTTACTTGCTATAGGAGCATGAACGGGGAGGGGGGAACATGGCAAGGACAGTCTGCAATTTGTTGTGATGGGAAAGAAAGGGGAGAGCCTGTAAAATGAAATAAAAGTATACATAATATAATAATAATAATAATAATAATAATGTCTTTGAGGAATTTTTAATAATATATGGTTGCCTCCACCTCCTCTCTCTCTCTCTCTCTCTCTCTCTCTCTCTCTCTCCCCTTGCACACACATGAACCACTAATGGCTATTCCAGTCATTAAGTGGTTCCTGCTTTTCTCCTGCCCATCTTCATTATTATTTCTTCATTCCTGCCTGACTATCCCCGGAGTAGCACGGTGGCAGCAGCGATAATGAAGTGGTGGGCAAGAAGAAAGGTTTGAATTAGGGTTGAAGGGATGAGGATGTGGGTTCAAGCACCACAACAGCCGTGGGGTCAGGAAGGAGAAGAAAAAAAAAGTGGAATTATCACATTCTAATA
>NC_069003.1:30530279-30534370 GCF_001194135.2 Octopus bimaculoides
TATATATATATATATATATATATATATATGTATGTGTGTTTGTGTTTGTCCCACCAACATCGCTTGACAACCGATGCTGGTTTGTTTACGTCCCCCATAACTTAGCAGTTCGGCAAAAAGAGACCGATAGAATAAGTACTAGGCTTCCAAAGAATAAGTCCTGGGGTCGATTTGCTCGACTAAAAAGGCGGTGCTCCAGCATGGCCACAGTCAAAAGACTGAAACGAGTAAAAGAGTAAAAGAGTCACATCATTAAAATCTTTGAAGCTACAAGATAAAGTATGATAAAGTTTGAAAAAATAAACATTACATTGCACACAGAAAGAAATCTGAATTCAGACAGGATTATGATGAAGAACAATGAGGGATTCTTGACACAGGCTCCCATACTTCGGGAGTGGCACCAGATATATCTTGATTTTGATAGAGCTCCAGTTATTAACTGATTCTCATTTCGTTAACCACATCCTCTTCTCTGGAAAGATTTAAAAAATGCTTTACTCCAACAGGATTTAAACTTGAAACCTAACTAAATACGTGCAGGTGTGGCTGTATAGTGAGCAGCTAGCTTCACAAGTATATGGTTCCGGGTTCAATCCCATTGTATGGCACCTTGGACAAGTGTCTTCTACTATATATAGCCTTTTGAGTGGATTTGGTTAACGGGGTCAATAAACTAAGTTACCAGTTGAACACTGGGGTTGATGTAATCAACTAGTTCCCACAAACCACAAATTTCAGGCTTTGTACCAAAGGATTATTATTATTATTATTAGGCGTAGGAGTGGCTATGTGGTAAGTAGCTTGCTTACCAACCACATGGTTCTGAGTTCAGTCCCACTGCGTGGCATCTTGGGCAAGTGTCTTCTACTATAGCCTCGGGCCGACCAAAGCCTTGTGAGTGGATTTGGTAGACGGAAACTGAAAGAAGCCCATTGTATATATGTATATATATGTGTGTATGTGCGTGTATATGTTTGTGTGTCTGTGTTTGTCCCACCAACATCGCTTGATAACTGATGTTGGTATGTTTATGTCCCCGTAACTTAGCGGTTCGGCAAAAGAGACCGATAGAATAAGTACTAGGCTTCCAAAGAATAAGTCCTGGGGTCGATTTGCTCGACTAAAGGTGGTGCTCCAGCATGGCCACAGTCAAATGACTGAAACAAGTAAAAGAGTATTATTAAATATCATTATATAATAGACATCTCTTGTTATTGGTATCACTGAGTATTCCCAGTATTTTCTGCATGTTTTATTTGTGAAGTATATGACTCCATTGCCATATTCCCCCTCCCTCATCATCACCATCACCATCATCATCATCTGTGTTTCCTAGATTGGCAACGCTTACCAAATGGAGAATTTACTTCTCCATGTCTTTCGTTTTCCCCTCATAAAACAAAAGCCCAGAACTACTCCAATGTCGGCTCATTAGTTTATATGTCTGCTCTGTGTGTGTGTGTGTATGAAAGGGAGATTGTGTATGTATGTGTACATTTGTGAGGGAGAGATCATTGTCTGTCAGTGTGTATCTGTTTGTATGAAAGGGAGATAGTGTGTGCGTTTGTGAAGGAGAGTCCATTGTCTGCCTGTGTGTGTGTGTGTCAGAAAGGAAGAGGCCTTGTAAGAGAGAGTTTGTATGTATCACTGTGTGTGTGTGTGTGTGTGTGTGTATGCACATGAACAGGAGAAGGAGTGTGTCTCACTGTACATATGTGTGTGTGTTTATGAGGAAAAATGTATGTCCATCCGCGTGCGTGTGTGTGTGTGTGTGTGCATCAGAGCCTGTGTGTCTATGAGAGAGAGAGAGAGAGAGAGAGAGAGAGAGAGAGAGACACGGTGAGATATACATATATGCATATAACATAGACCAGTTCAAGAAGAAGAAGAGAAAGAAGTGTGCATGTTTGTAGCAGGGTGGAAGGAAGGAAGGACAGGACAGGAGAACGAACGAACGAACATATGTGTTTGTGCAACAGAAAGATAGATAGATAGATAGATAAAGAGAGATAGAAAGGGAGAGCGAGAGAGAGAGAGAGAATGCAGTAGTGAGTGGCAGTAGAATATGGTGTGTTCCCATATTTTCATTTAATGAGCTTTGTGGCATTTTCCTTGGAGATTTCCGACCAGCCTGTGTCATTATCAATCACATTATCTCTCCCATTTGGATTCTTGCTTCTCTTATATTGTTATAATAATAATAATGATAATAATAATAATAATTATTATTATTATTATTATTATTATTATTGTTGTTGTTGTTGTTGCTATTGACATTGTTATTTACATTTGTTAACATTTTCTTTTGTTTTTGGTTTGTTTGTTTTTTTTTGTTTTTTTCTCTCTTTTGGTGCTTTTGCTTATAATGTATAACTCATCATCTTCACCATCATCATCACCATCATCATCATCGTCATCATCATCAGCATTGCGATCACCAAGGACATTTACTAGTTTGGCTGAATCGATAAGTCACAGAACAGAAAATGCTTTGAGCATAATTTAACTTATGGGCTCTTTTGTATATTCAGAGTTCAAATCCCACTTTTGCTTTTACATCCTTCCAAGAATCATTGAAATAAAGCACTAGTCAAAGTAATGTGTGTGTGCGTGTAGGAGTTGATGCCCATGTCCTCAACTAATGCAAACCCCCACACTCGCCATCTTTAAATTAATTGGCTTTTTGTTACTATTTTAGAAATTTCTATTTAATCATCATTATTAGTAGTATTAATATCATTGTTGTTATTATTATTATTATTATTATCATTATTATTATTAAAGTGGTGAGCTGGCACAATTGTTAGCATGCTGCACAAAATGCTCAGCAGTATTTTATCTGTCTTTACATTCTGTGTTCAAATTCTGCCAAGGTAGACTTTGCCTTTCATCCTTTCAGGGTCAGTAAGCAATGGGGCGGTTGATGTAATCGTCTATATCTTGCTCCCCACCCCACCCCCGCAATTTCAGACTTTGTACCTATAGCAGAAAGGATGAGTTGTATTAATATCATTATTATCGTTATTAACGACTTTAAGGTGATGAGCTCACAGAATCGTTAGCACACAGGACAAAATGCTTACTGACATTTTGCCCATTTTTATGTTCCATGTTCCATTTCTGTCGAGGTGGACTTGCACGTAAAAAGCACCCACTACACTCTTGGAGTGGTTGGCGTTAGAAAGGGCATCCAGCTGTAGAAACTCTGCCAAATCAGATTGGAGTTTGGTGTAGCCATCCTGTTCGCCAGTCCCCAGTCAAATCGTCCAACCCATGCTAGATGGAAAGCGGACGTTAAATGATGATGATGATAATTCTCTCAGGATTGATAAAATAAGTACCAGCTGACCATTAGGGATTGATGTAATTAACCTACCCACTGCCTTCATAATTTCAGGCCTTTTGTCCCTTTCATCCTTTCTAAGGTCGATAAAATAAGTACCAGCTGACCATTAGGGGTTGATGTAATCAATTAACGCACCTCCACCAAAATTCTAGGTCTTATGCCTGTAGTACAAAGAATTATTACCTTTCATCCTTTCGGGTGGAGGGGGTCAATAAAATAAACTCCAGTTGATTACTGGGGAGGAGTGTCATGTAATCAACTAACCCCTTCCACCAAAAATTCTAGGCCTTGTTCCTTTATAGTAGAAAGCTGGTGAACAATAGTGATGATGGTGATCATTCTTCCATTCCCCCCCCACCTTCATTCCTCACCCCCATTACACTATACACACCACTCCTCCCCCCCTCCCCACCACCACTGTAAAGTGTTTTTTTATGGTCGGTCCTTGATGGTTCATTGACTCTGGAGACAAACACTTAATAAAACACAAAACAATTTTTTTTTTTCCAATATGAAATATATAAAAAAAATGGGGGGAGCAAACTAGGGGGTTGTTGGTGGTTAAGGCTTATACAGAGGGGCTGTAATGGTAGTGTGTGCAGTGGTGGTGTTATGGTGGTATTTGACTGGTGGGGGTGGATGGGGGTAATGGAGTTTGTGGCGTGACTTCTGTACCATGGAACACAGCCTGGTGTCTTGTGTTGTCTCCCCTCTGAAAAGAAAGACAGAGAGAAGATAGGTG
>NC_069003.1:30534450-30537439 GCF_001194135.2 Octopus bimaculoides
GGGGGGGGGTGGAGTTGGATGTGATGGTGGTGGTGGTGGTGGTGGTGGTTGAGTAAAGTGATAGTAAGTTTGTTGGTGTAAATGGTTAACTGGGGACGTGATGGGATGTCTTTGGGATATACAGTTTCATTCCTGCCTTGCTATTATAGTTGTACCCTCGTAATATACACACACACACACACATACAAACACATGCGTGCACGCGCACACACACACGTATCTCTGCATGCTTGTCTGTCTGTCCGTCCCTTGCTGTCATTGTTAAGCCTCTCCTCTATTTGGATATCATAATTTGGGATGGAGAGGAAAGTGGGGGAATTAATGGGCATTTTGCACATCTTTATACATTCTTATGTGTGGAATGTATGTAATGTTTGTGTGTGTGTGTGTGTGTGTGTGTGTGTGTATATATATATATATATATATATATATATAGATAGATAGATAGATAGACATACACAATCACATTGTCACTTCAGTGTGTTTGTCTGTGTGTATGTATATTTGTATATATACACATACACACAGACATATCTATATATGTATATTCTATTTTTTTTTTATACTTGTTTCAGTCATTTGACTGCTGCCATGCTGGAGCACCGCCTTTATTCGAACAAATAAACCCTAGGACTTAGTCATTCTTTGTAAGCCTGCTATTTATTCTATCGGTCTTTTTTGCCAAACCGCTATGTCATAGGGATGTAAACACACCAACATCAGTTGTCAACAAAAGTTATTTGACTAAATTCTTAATTAGTTTCAAAATTACTTAAAACAAAAGCAGTGTATTTCAACAGAAATAGGGTAATAAAAGGGTTAAGTGGAAAAAAGATGACTACTTTTCAATTGCAGTTCTATTTAAAAGAACATGTATAACTCTTTCTTTCTGCATCGGCACCTTGTCATCTTTACTCATTGAGATATTTCTAGTATTTTGTACCTGTAGCTGCCCTTAGTCATATTGTAATTGACTAGTTTCTAATATCTAAGATTTACTGAAAAGTCTGTGGTATCAGAGATTACAAGAAGTTTTGCTCAATTGGTTTTTACAGTGAGAGAAAAAGGTGGGTTAAACCATGTAATGTTATGGCTACTTTACTTGTGTTTATCTGTGTAAATGTCTTTAGATAAATAGATATATTAGGGTGATACTCAAGCATTCATCTATGGGTGCATTGCACCTTATAGCCGAAACAGCTGTAAGCTAATAAAGTTCATAACATAATTTATTTCCTTTGTCATACCAATGTCTTATACACACACACATACATAATGTGTGTGTTTTAGCATAATATATTTAGTTAGACTTGTCTATGTATAGAATACGTAGTATATCTGTATTTGAGTATATACACAAGTTTTTGTCAGTGTCTATGTATACACACACACACACACACACAACACTCACACAGTGAAATGCATATACAGATGTGTGTGTGTGTGTGTAGTCTATTTAAGACAAGAAGAGTAAAATGGAAGAGGTGTGTGTGTGTGTGTCAGTGATTCCTCTTATGAGCAAGACCTGTTTATCCAGTGTTGTTATTCCAGTGTTTGGGTGAAAAGAAAATATTATCCTTTTTTCCCTTTTACTCCTTCTTTACATGTCCTTTCCTAACTTCGCATCCCCCCCTTTCTCCCCCCACCCACCTCAACCATTTTTGTCCTCCACTTTTCATTTTCTATCTTCTTTTTCTCTTTCCTGCCTGTATTTTTTTTTTTTTTTCAATTTTTTTTTTCAATTTTTTTCTTCGTTTTATTGAATTTTTCTCCTTTTTAAATGATACTTTCTGCCTTCTCAATACTTCTTATGCCTGCCTCTGCTTCAATCACTTGTCTAGTTTCAGTTCTTTCTTCCTCTCTCTCTCTCTCTCCTTTTTATCTTCTCTTCTTTCAACACTTTACCTTATCTGTTCTCTCCCTATCTCCCTCTTTCCCCTCTCTCACTTTCTCTTTCTCTCTCGCTCTCCCCATCTCTCTTGCTGTCTCTCTCTTTTTCTTCCCTCCCTCTCTCTCTCCTCTTTCCTTATCTCTCTCTTCCCCCTCTCTCTCACCATCCCTCGCTGATTTTGTTATCTTTCACTCAGTATTTTTTCCTACCATAAAATCTTATTGGTATAAATTTCTCTCACTCTTCTGTAAATAACTTCATATATATATGTTAGTTTATGTATATATGTTTCTGTGAGCACACACACACACGGCTCATATCTCCAAAACACTTTTTCTGTTCTTGCTCCATATTGCGATGCTGCTGCTGTTCTGTTTACCTGACAAGGAAATCCTTGTCATCATCCAAGTTCCACTCGACATGAAAGATGGAACATGTAGACATCGAAGTCTTTCTAATTTTACCTTCCAGTTGTATATAAATTTACCATATTTTCCAGCATTGCAGGTTGAATTTTTCAGACCAAAATTTACAGCCAAAAGAAGTTACCATATTTTGTTGTGGTCCCATAGTTACCATATTTTGTTGTGCCAGTGGCACATTAAAAGCACCATCCAAATGTGGCCAGTGCCAGCACTGCCTTGACTGGCTCCTGTGTCAGTGGCATGTAAAAAGCACCATCCGATCGTGGTCAATGCCAGCCCCCTCTGGCCCCCTGTGCTGGTGGCACGTAAAAAGCGCCCACTACACTCTCAGAGTGGTTGGCATTAGGAAGGGCATCCAGCTGTAAAAACACTACCAGATCAGATTGGAGCCTGGTGCAGCCTCCTGGCTTCCTAGACCTCAGTTGAACCGTCCAACCCATGCCAGCATGGAAAACAGACGTTAAACGATGATGATGATTTGTATAAGGAACCCCGTAATTTTTAAGGCTTAAAATTTGGAAAAAAAGATTTTGTAAGGGATTATAATACTATCCATGTTTAAGAAACTCATATTTCTTTTAACCTAATTTTTGACAAAAAAGGGTTCCTTATACACAACTTTGTGGGACTTCGGTCAAAACCTTGTGAGTGGATTTGGTAGACAGAAACTGAA
>NC_069003.1:30537750-30539005 GCF_001194135.2 Octopus bimaculoides
TTTTGTCTATTTTTATTTTTGCTATTTTTGTCTTCAACATCTCAAACCGTATTGTTACTGTCAAGAATCTCGTATGCAATATGTAAATACAATTTGCGAAAATGGTAGGTGATAATTGTGTGTGCAGAAGCAACACCTTTTAAATGTCTACATAAACAAATAATGAGCCACCACCATCAAAAACATCACCACTACCCCTACCTCTACAACCACCACCACCACCACGGCCATCATCACCACCACGACCATCATCACCACCACGACCATCATCGTCAACACCACCTCAACCATCATCATCATCACCACCACCACAACCGTCACCACCATTACCACCGCCTCAACCATTATTATCATCATCACCACCACTACCCCTACCTCTACAACCATCACCACCACTACCTCTACCTCTACAACCACCACCATCATCATAACCATCACCTCCACTACCCCCACAACCATCACCACCACCATTCACTGCAACTACCACCTTCATCCTCATGGTGAATCCCACTGCTACCAACACCATCACCTCTTACGACTGCCACCACCTTCACCACCGCCATTACCCTCAGCCAACACAGGACTGACTACATTCCCTTCCTTCTCCTCCTTCTCCTCCCGCCCACGCTGCCAGGTAAACAAATAGACACCCCACCACCACCACCACCAGCCGCTGTTGCATGACTACGACTACCATAGCAACCATCACTGAAAACTCATTGTTTCAAGTAAAATTCTTGCTGGAAGAGCATCACGGTGTTGTCATGACATTTGTGTTTTTGGCACGGAATCGTGCGTGCATGTGGATTCACAACTATTTCACATATACACATTCAGAACTATTTCACATATACACATTCAGAACTATTTCACATATACACACTCACATGCACACAAAATACGTACACGCACACCAACAACTGCAACAAAAATGGTAAGAATTTTGGAAATACAACAGTTGTAGCAGGAAATAGTTGCTGCATGTGTATACATGTCAGAGAAAGAGGGACGGATGTATGTTTATGCCTGTGGGTGTATATATGTGTATATATGTGTATATATATATATATATATATATATATATATATATATAGGCGCAGGCATGGCTGTGTGGTAAGAAGCTTGCTTCCCAACCACTTATGGTTCTGGGTTCAGTCGCACTGCATGACACCTTGGGCAAGTGTCTTCTGCTACAGCCCCAGGCTCACCAAAGCTTTGTGAGACAGAAACTGAAAGAAGCCCGTCATGTGTATAT
>NC_069003.1:30539388-30540694 GCF_001194135.2 Octopus bimaculoides
ATATATATACATATATATATATATGTGTGTGTGTGTGTGTGTCTCTGTTTATCCCCCTCCATCGCTTGACAACCCATGTTGGTGCGTTTACGTCCCTGTAACTTAGCAGTTTGGCAAAAAAGAGACCAATAGAATAAGTACTAGGCTTACAAAGAATAAGTTCTGGGATCAGTTTGTTCGGCTAAAGGCGGTGCTCCACCTTAATAACCCCTCTTTTTTAGGACTGGGGAACTTGATTGCCTCAACCTCCAGTGCTCCACTGGTACTTATTTTAATGAACTCAAAAGGATGTAAAGCAAAGTCTACCTCAGTGGAATTTGATCTCAAAACGTAAAGTCGGATGAAATGCTGCTTATGTCTGCTTCTCAAGAAAGGTTACTTGTGCCATTGTAAAGCTATTCTAGCATGACAGTGTAATGTAAAACCATTCAGGCATGGCAAAAACGGCTGTAGAAATAATCAAATTTGCATGCATAATTAATTTCAGTCAGTTCCGTCTTATTTCAGCCTCCCTAATTCTCTACTATTAATGTCCTCACCGTAACTAAAACTACACAAAGAGCAAATAAAAATATTTTTTCTCCATGTCTAAGAAACAGGTACACAAAAAGCAAGAAAATTCAATCAATATTTTTCTATCTTGCTTTTTGTATCACGTAACCAGAGAGGTTTTGTGATGGAAAAACCACTTTTAGAAGTGTTAATATTTATATTGAAACCTTCCAATGTTTCAGTTGAACAAACTTAGTTTATTTTTCTAAATCATTCCAAATTCTTGGACATTTTCAATATTGGCTGAAATACACATATGTTTGACTTTTTGCTGAATATTTTATAAAGCAAATGTCATCGAAGATGTTTTTAGATTTCTGTCTGTATCACATGCCATATCTATGCTATTTCTTTGTATATGTGTGTGTATACAGGTTAAGGTCAAATAGTGATACGCTAACTCGCTGATCAAACATGTGACATAATTAGAAAGAGATGAAATGTAGAAATGATTGGATTGTGGAGAACACAAAACAGCCAAAATGTTGGGTAAAATGGAACCTTTTGTTGTAAGGGAATGTTTTCAACTAAAAACACCCTTTTTTAAGGCAGTGCTCCAGCATGGCCACAGTCAAGTGACTGAAACAAATAAAAGAATATATATATAATGCTTATACAAACACGCACATACATAGATATTACACTCGCTTATAAAAGATTTTGTATATAACCTTCTGAAGTAGAAATAAAATATTAAATTGTATTTGATCACAGAAATGCTTTCAAAGGAAGATGTGATTAGGACGGAGGGTGG
>NC_069003.1:30540892-30543188 GCF_001194135.2 Octopus bimaculoides
TAAAAGTGGTTGCCCCTGATTAAATTAAAATAAACAGTAAACCCACCAGAAGGCCTAATCTTCTTAGTAAATAGGGTGGACCATAAAGAAGGTAGAATTGAAATTGGTTGGCAGAGGAGGTGGTGGTGGCAGTAGTTTTGGTGTGTGTGTTGGGGGTGGTCTTGGCAGTGGTGCTCTTAGATTTGGTGGTGGTAGGGTAAAGGAAAAAAATAAACTAGGGAGTTAAAGACATTTTTTTTTTCTAATTTTTAAAATTTTCTGGGGTTTTTTTTTTTTCTAAATTCCTTAATCTTTTTAATTCTTTTGACTTTCCGTCTTCCATGCAAACCGAGTCAGCGGAAAGACTCGATTCTCAACAACGTGTAAGGAAATCCCGGTGACAGACGCACGGACGGACGGATGGATGGACAGGCAGGGGGCAAACAAAGAAACCCGCAATATGGCATGTCAGCTGGAGGTCTTGAAAAGATTCCTCCAATTTCTTGGGTTAAGTGGGTGGATATGTGGCTGGAGGGATGGATGGTGTCGGAATGCAATTAAGAGGAATTCAACAAGTTTAGTGGCTTAGGGATACATCTGCTGCTTTCTTCCACATCTCTCTCTCTCTCTCTCTCTCTCTCTCTCTCTCTCGCTCTCGCTCCCACCTGTCTCTAATGTCATTTTCAATCTCCTCACTGCTTTGCTTGTCGCCCTTTCTCCTGTGGACCACACTTCCTGGAAGTTGGCGCTGATATTCTAGTAGTGGTCGGCCAGGGTGGGGGGCGCAGAGCAGTTAACTGAGATTTTTTAGGGAGTGGAGAACAGATTTGCATACATGACTAAATGTGTATGTGTGTGTGTGTGTGTGCGCGCATGCGTCCAGTTACACAAGCACATTTATTTGTGCACATACACACACATATATAAGCATGCACATACATAGTAATACTTATAAATGCTTATGCAGACATACATATGCAAGCACATGCACACATACCTACATACTAACACTCAAGCAGACATGCACACACACATGTCCATACACACACACACACACACACCCATTCACATACACCTGCGCATATGCACACACACACACACACTATTCCCTCCTCATACACTCTCTTTTACTCCCTCTACCTCTCTTCTCTTTCTGCTAAAACTTAGATCTTTTGTTTAAAGTTTTCCCCAAAACCCCATAACTATTGAAAATTATTCACTTACCCCCCACACACAACTCTTGGTTCTCACATCCTTCCAAGACCACCACTTCTGGTTCTGTTATCAACCCAACTGATAACCACTAGTATCTCTCTTTCTATGATACCAACTCTGTTTTAAAAGTGTTCATATTTAAACTAAAATCTTCCAATGTTTCAAATACCTGTTTTCACAATGTTTATTTTTCTATAAATCGTTCCAAATTCTTGAATATTCTTGAAGAGTCTCGTGCATTGGCATGTTGATGAGTTCCAACACACGAAATTCTTGGACCTTGAGTCTCTCTGTTACTTCTGCTGAATATTTATCATCATCATCATCATCATCGTTAAATGTCTGTTTTCCTGCTGGCATGGGCTGGACGGTTTGACTGAGGTCTGGAAAGCCAGCGGCTGCACCAGGCTCGTATATATATATATATATATATATATATATATATATATATATATATATATATATATATATATATATATATATATATATATATATATATCGAACACACATACACATGATGGGCTTCAGTACAGTTTCTGTCTATCAAATTCACTCATAATGCATTGGTTGGCTGTTTGTTATAGTAGAGAACGCCTCCCTAAAATGCCACAAAGTGGGACTGACCCCAAACCCATATATCATGCAAGGACACACTCACACACACAGATGGGCTTCTCTCAATTTCTGTCTACCAAATCCATTCAAGCCTTTTGTCAGCCATGGGTTATAGTCAGTGTGCCATTCAGTGGGACTGTTTACATATGTGTGTGTGTGCATATAGATAGATAGATAGATAGATAGATAGATATACAGGGTGGCCCAAACTAGGTTTACAGTTATTCAACTATCTCTTTCGCATTCATATATTGACAGTTAAGATCTTAATCATAAAAAAATATGAAACCATTATTCTATGCTAATTTAGTTAATTGTAAGATAGAAATTTAAATGTAATAAAATATTTTGAAAGAAATTTAAAGTGCTTATGCGATAAATATAAGTCTACTCTTGGAGCTCTCTATATTTTAATCTGGCCTTTATTTATTTATTTTTTAATTTTTTCTTCACCGTTTCTAGGTGTTCTTGGTGCCCTCTCATCATC
>NC_069003.1:30543488-30546567 GCF_001194135.2 Octopus bimaculoides
ATATATATATATATAGGAGTGGCTGTGTGATAAGTAGCTTGCTTACCAACCACATGGTTCCAGGTTCAGTCCCACTGCATGGCATCTTGGGCAAGTGTCTTCTGCTATAGCCGTGAGTGGATTTGTTAGACAGAAACTGAAAGAAGCCCGTCATATATATATATATATATGTATGTATTTGTTATTTGTGTCTCTGTTTGTCCCCCATCACCATTGCTTGACAACCAATGTTGGTGTGTTTACATCACTAACTTAGCAGTTCGGCAAAAAGAGACCAATAGAATAAGTCACTAGGCTTACAAAGAATAAGTCCTGGGGGCGATTTGTTTGACTAAAGGTGGTGCTCCAGCATGGCCGCAGTCAAATGAATGAAACAAATAAAAGAATATATATATACATATATATATTATATATATAAATTTCTTTCACCCAGTTGCTGCTACTATTGTTATCCTGTGTAAAAGGCCTTAAATTTTAGTTGTCACCTAAATTGTTGTTGCTCTACTCCCTAAATATTCCAGGAATGTTGCCCTAGTTATGCAAAAAGAAAAAGAAAAGTAAACAAAAATTCAAAACTTTTAAAATAAACAAAGATAAAGAATAGAAGGGGGGGAAAACCATAATTGTCTTTGAAGTGTTGGGTTGAGGGACGGTGGAGGAAGTCTGCTTAAAGAATAAGAAAGAATAGACGTGAGAAGGGTGGACAGAGGAAAGACCATAATTAATATTGTTGAAGGCAATTAATTATTTTTTCTTTCTCTCTTTTACTCTTTACTCTTTTACTTGTTTCAGTCATTTGACTGCGGCCATGCTGGAGCACCGCCTTTAGGATTTATTCTTTGGAAGCCTAGTACTTATTCTATCGGTTTCTTTTGCTGAACCGCTAAGTTATGGGGACGTAAGCACACCAGCACCGGTTGTCAAGTGATGTTGGGGGGGACAGGCACAGACACACAAACACATATATATATGCATACATACATATATACGATGGGCTTCTTTCAGTTTCCATCTACCAAATCCACTCACAAGGCTTTAGTCAGCCCGAGTCTATAGTAGAAGTCATTTGCCCAAGGTGCCACGCAGTGGGACTGAACCCGGAACCATGTGGTTGGTAAGCAAGCTACTTACCACACAGCCACTCCTACGCCTTTTTTTTATTTTTGTTGTTCCTGATACATATTTATTTTATGACTTTTACTCATCTTAGTCATTAGACTGCGGCCATCCTTCACTGCCTTGGAGTGTTTCATCAAGCATATCAAACCCAGTACTTTTTTCTGTGTGTCCGGTACTCACTTATTCTATCAGTTTTCAATCTGCCGAACAACTAAGCTTGATTCCTAGTGGCATGTTGCATCTTTGAGCAAGGTACTTCGTTTTTCACGTTGCTCCAGTCCACTTGGCTAGCAAAAATTAGTTGTACCTGTAATTCAAAGCCCTGTCACGTTCAGTCTCATGTTGAAACTACATTAAGGGTACACGCCTGTGGAGCACTCAGCCACTTGCACCTTAATTTCACAAGCTGGCTGCTCTGTTGATCAGATCAACTGGGATACTTGGCACCATAACCAACAGGGTACCAGTTATTCCTTCTATGATCTTAAGGTTACTGTTAGGCCGTGTAGAAATAGCTTTGCTTGATAAACCCTGCTCTGATTAATCTCTCTGTTTTATTGTTTTCTTATAACAGTTAAGACAGAACCTAACACAGATCCCGGGCCATCAGATTCTCCCTACCCAGCAACCACTGCTTCTGGGGACAATCTGGAAAACTTCTCAGGTAAGTACCTTGTCATTTTGTTCCTTATTCATTCTGTTGACTTTCACTTTTTGTTATTGTTATCTTGACCCTAGGTCAGTCAAACCCTAAAACATTGCAGACAGGACCATTCCACCTTCTGTTTGTGTTATGTCCTAAATGTCGATTTAGGCATAAGGCCAGCACTTTTGTGGGGCAGAGCTGAGTTGGTACCATTAACCCCTAATTCTTGACTGCTGCCTTATTTTAACTACTCCTATCCCTAAAAAGATGAAAGGTAGAAGTTAATCAGTGTGATTTTAAACAACCCTGCAAGTTAGGGGGAAGGGTTGAGTCAATCACATTGACTGCAGTATTTAATTGGTCTGATTTTATCAGCCCCGAAACAATGAAAGACAATGTCAGCCTCAGCAGAATTTGAACTCAGAACATAAATACTGATGCTATGAAGCATTTTACCCAGTCTGTTAATGATTCTGTTAGCTCATGCCTAATAATAATAATAATAATTTCAAATTTTAGCACAAGACCAGCAATTTCAGAGAAAGGAGAAAATTCATTACATTAACCCCAGTGCTCGACTGGCACGTATTTAATTGACCCTGAAAGAATGGAGGGCAAAGACAACCCTCGGCAGAATTTGAACTCCCATCATTTGCAGCATTTTGTCCGGCATGCTAATGATTCTGCCAGCTTGCTGCCTAAATAATAATAATAATAATAATAATAATAATAATAATAATAATAATAATAATAATAATAATAATAATAATAATAATTATAATAATAATAATTCTTTCTACTAAAGGCACAATGCCTGAAATTTTGGGGTAGTGGGACTAGTCAATTACATTCACCCCAGTGTTTCACTGGTACTTGATTTATCGACCCTAAAAGGATGAAAGGCAAAGTTGACCTTGGCAGAATTTGAACTCAGAACTTAAAGATGGATGGATGAAATGCCACTAAGCATTTTGCCCGGCGTGCTAACGACTCTGCCAGATTACTGCCTTAATAATAATAATAATAATAATAATAATAATAATAATAATAATAATAATAATAATCCTTGTTTTATTGGCCACAAGGGCTTAATATAAATCAAAGACTTGTAAGGACAAAGACAGGACGAAAAGTACAAAGGGTTTTGTCCGAAAAGAAAACGTTCGTGTAAACATTAATAACAGCGAAAAAATATAACAAATAAGACTCCCAATAGGGGGAGGCATTTTGAAAGGTTACACGTGGAAAGACCCATAAAAGCTATGGGAGCCTGGTCAAAATAATAATAATAATAATAATAATAATAATAATAAT
>NC_069003.1:30547667-30550272 GCF_001194135.2 Octopus bimaculoides
TCATTTCATTTTACTAAAGATAGCAGCCAGATCCCTGCCTTCATGAACCACATCCTTATAGAAAAGGATGTATATATCTGTTATCATTCATCTTTTATGTTTGTCTACAGTAATTCTTGCAGACTGGCTTTGAAATCTTAACTGGTGCCACCGACAGCAACTGCTTCAAGATAACTAGGAGATCTCTGTATGGTCGTTTCAGTTTACTAAAGATAGCAGCCAGATCCCTGCCTTCATGAACCACATCCTTATAGGAAAGGATGTATATATCTGTTATCACTCATCTTTTATGTTTGTCTACAGTAATTCTTGCAGACTGGCTTTGAAATCTTAACTGGTGCTACCGACAGCAATTGTTTCAAGACAACTAGGAGGTCTCTGTATGGTCATTTCATTTTACTAGAAATAGCAGCCAGATCCCTCCCTTCATGAACCACATCCTTATAGAAAAGGATGTATTTATCTGTTACTCTTTACTCTTTTACTTGTTTCAGTCATTTGACTGTGGCCATACTGGAGTACCACCTTTAGTCGAGCAAATTGACCCTAGGACTTATTCTTTGTAAGCCTAGTACTTACTATATCGGTCTCTTTTGCCGAACCGCTAAGTTACAGGGACGTAAACACACCAGCATCAGTTGTCAAGTGATATTGGGGGGACAAACACAGACACACAAACTCACACATTATATATATACACGACGGGCTTCTTTCAGTTTTGTCTACCAAATCCACTCACAAGGCTTTGGTCAGCCCGAGGCTATAGTAGGAGACATTTGCCCAAAGTGTCACACATTGGGACTGAACCCGGAACCATGTGGTTGGTAAGCAAGCTACTTACCACACAGTTGCCGCAGTAATGTTTATTTCACGAAACAATTGGTTAAGTTTGGGGGAAGTTAAACATCTTTTGATATCTGCAAGAAACGTTTGGACAGTGGGATGTTAGTGTTGATATTCTGGTGAAGAAGGATTGGACCAAGTTGCTTAGTGCAGGGTCTGGTGGGAATTTGCCAAATGGGAAGTGAGAGGGGGTTTATGTGTGTTGCTGAGTGGATCTTTACTAATTAGTAGGTAAGGTAAAAGATACAGTTATTTACTTGAGTTATACCAATTCAAGGGCATATATAAATTTCCCAGCTGGACGAGATGACTCATTTTTGCCAGCTAAGTGGACTGGAGTATCGTGAAATGAAGTGCTTTGCTCAAGAACACAACACATCGCCCAGTCCAGGAATTGAAACCACAATCTTATAATCATGAGTCCCACACCGTAACCACTAGGCCGTGTGTCTCCACTATTGCCCAGTCCAGGAATTGAAAGTACAATCTTATAATCATTAGTCCCACACCCTAACCACTAGGCCATATGCCTCCACTATTGCCCATTTCAGGAATTGAAACTACAATCCTACGAACATGAGTCCAGAGCCCTAACCACTAAGCTATGTGTTTCCACTACTAATTAGTAGTGGTGGTGGTGGTGGTGGTGGTAGTGGTAGTGGTAGTAGTAGTAGTAGTAGTAGTAGTAGTAGTAGTATATAGCTAATTAGCTCAGCAAAGCAGAAACTGGTGTAGCAGTGGTAATTGAATAGTCACTGAGTGGAGACAGCATGTCTGTGGGTTAGAGAGTCTTTCACCTTTTAACTGTGAAATTAAATTTCATGGTTATTCCTGAAATGATGTTAAACATCTACCAAAACAAATAGAAATTGGTATTTTCTGCTAGTCACTTTGCTTCAATAAACTCGGCATATCTTGACATAAGAGAAAGTAGTTTCAAACATGACATTCCTCAACAAAAGATAAATTGGTGTGTATATGTATATATATATATATATATATATATATATATATACACATTCATTCTGCAGTTGGGGGTAATGAAAGTTTGTGTGGATATATCTGATTTCTGGAGTGAAGGGGTTAAAACAAAAGTAAGGGACATTGGATAATCTGGTCCTGAATTCAGTATGTCTGGAAAAAAAAGTAGGACAGTCATGGTTGGAATGTCTTTGATCATAAGTTTGACAAGGTCCCTCAACCCTTTCACTGTGAAATCAAATTTCATGGTTATTCTTTTAGTAATGATGTTAAATATCTGCCAAACAGATAAAATTGGTTATTTTCTGCAGGCGATGTTGCCTCAAATAAACATGACATATCTGAGTAAGAAATAGTTCCAGACATGACATTCCCCCCAACAAAAGATAGATTGATACATAAAACTGTTTTCTGCAGTTAAGAGTAATGAAATTTTGAGTGGGATGTCTCTGATTAGTTTTTACAGTAAAAGGGTTGACAAATAATTGGCCAACCTTCATTCAACTGGATTCAGAGTCTTTGATGTTTGCCCATGTAGCAGCACTTCAGTTATCCTAAATGTATGTAAGCAACATTCTCTTGAGAGACACTTTGGTCTTTTTTTTTTTTTTTTTTTTTTTTGGAAGGAGGTCAGCTACTAATTTTTTATCATTTATTTATTTTATTTTTCTATTTCAGGTGATCCTAGTAAAAGTGCCACAGAATATCAGAATTCAAATTATCCACCAAATTATTTCAACAGGTAAGACACACACACACACACATATATATATATGTATGT
>NC_069003.1:30551884-30555755 GCF_001194135.2 Octopus bimaculoides
ACTAATCATTGTTTAGTTCATGACTTACAGTAGTAGCGGCAGAGAAAGAAATAAGTTGCCCTCACGGTCACAAAATTATGGTCTCGATTCCCAGACCGGCGGCGCATTGTGGTGCTCTTGAGCAAAACACTTTTGTTTCATGTTGCTCCAGTTTCACTCAGCCCTAAACTATTTTATTCTTTTACTTGTTTCAGTCATTTGACTGTGACCATGCTGGAGCACCGCCTCAAAGAAATCAACCCCAGGACTTATTCTTTGTAAGCCTGGTATTTATTCTATCAGACTCTTTTGCTGAACTGCTAAGTTATGGGGACATAAAACACACCAGCATCAGTTGTCAAGTGATATTTGCAGGACACGAAACAGATATATATACAATGGGCTACCAAATCCACTCACAAGGCTTTGCTCGACCTGAGGCTTTAGTAAGAAGACACTTGCCCAAAGTGCCACACAGTGGGACTGAACCCAGAACCATGTGGTTAGGAAGTAAGCTTCTTATTACACCAACCACTTTATGGAGTACACTGGATGCTTTTACATGGCACACTGCACAGACACTTTTATGTGGCACTGCACAGGTGCTTTTATGTGACACCGCACATAATATGGTTTATACTATTACCATGTAGCAAATCTTTTTTGCTGGAACTTGACATAAACTTCCATGCAACTGTACCCTTAATGTAATCCGTGGGTAGAATCAGAGTGACATTATGTGCAATAAGAGTTGGACGTTGTAATCACATTCTCTTAATTTTACTTGCAAGACTTGTGTCAACTCAAGGTAATGGTTGAAGGTACTGTATTTGGTGGTATAAAAGTCATACCCTAAATTTCAGAAACGCATGTTCAAGGAAAAAAAATGTTTTACATGCATTAAAGCATATGGAAAACACAACTTCACATATAGGTAATTTTGGGGGTCTTTTTTTTTTCTTCAGGGAAAAAAGTGCATCTTTATATACCTTCAAAAATGGTGTGTCTGTTTGTGAAGCTGCACAGAGATAAGAACAAGTCCCTTTGTGATTTATCGTAAAGCAAACTTGTGAACCATTTGACCATGTTTGAGCTATAGGTCAGTTTAAAGGTTGGATGATCACCTCTAAGAATTGCAGTCCTTTCCTATCATGACCATCATCACCCACTGTTGCTACTACTATAGTCATGTTCTTTTTAGTTTGTTTGTTCATTGTTTTTTTTTCTTTTCTGTATTTTTAGTTTCTTTTTTAATGACTGCAAATTGCTTTAGTATTCAGTTTCCAATATCATAATCAACAGCATGGTTTGACCTCACCACCTCCCAGCATGGTTATATTATATATATATATACATTGGAAATGTAATAAACAAAAATAAAATGGCCTCTTATTTATATCCACACATACATACATACATATAATATATATATACACACACATGCATACCTACACATATGAGCGAAGGGTTCTTTTACAGGGTTAGTCACAATCGGTAGATAGTACTCAATACATAGAATGTAGAGTTTAGAACATGAACTTTAATGGAATAGGCTTTTACAAAATGTTTGAACCTCTTAATTCTTTTAGCATTCACTTTACTCTTTCAAATATAATCCTTATTTAGTCACGTTGTTTTGAATTAATCATGTATTATCTCATAACTTTGAGATTTCAGTGATGTGACTGTATTTTTAGACTGACATTGTAGGTTAGGTGCAATAGGCTGGGCCTTGCCAGTATGAACATACAACAGGTAAAATATTCAAGCTTGATGTGACTGGTTTAAATATGCTAAAGGATTCTAAAATGTCTCGTTAAATTCAACTCCTAACATCCTTTTAAAAATGCTTGAAGCCAGTTGCTCAGTCTTGTAATTATTAAGTAGAAAATACTTAGAAATGGGTTTGTTTATTGAAATGCTTATAGTGTATTTACTTGTGGTTAGGTTATTGTGAAAATTGGTCTTTTTGTCAGAAAAGCATTTATTTCTGTTTGTATTATAAATAGTCATTTGTGCTAAAAATAATATTATGCACATGCGATTGCTAATTTTTTATTTAATAATAACCGAAAAAAAAAACCCCAGATATATTCAAAGATGAACGAAAGAAATGTTAGTAATAAATTAAATGCAATTAATAACAGACAACGAACATCCAAATATAAGAAGCAAATTAAATTAATGTTTTTTCCCTGATCTTTTTGGCTCTTTTTCATTATGAAATTTATAGGTAAGCAGAGTTACTCTCTTCAGACACAACATACCCAGCTATATTATACATGAAAGTTTTTAATTTAAAAAATAATTAAAAAAAAAAGACCTCTTCAAATAAATTACAAACTCGGTAACGCATTTGTTGATTTTGATAACGAATGTTGAAAAATATAAATAAACGATAAAAGAAAAAGGATTAAAGCTTTCTTCCTGAGATTAAGAAAGTTAATAACTTCCTTTGAAACAAATATAAACAAGAGTATTTTTACTTCGGGTGGTTTTAGGATTGAGAGATGCATGCAGTATTGGGTGGATTCATGTTATACAGGATGTTAAGAGTTACATGGAACAAACAAGCCTTTTCTAAGAACCTTATATATATATAAATTGTTTGAAGTGGTGTACAGATTTTATGTATATATCCCCTCAAAGGGTTGAAAACGCTAAATAAATAGTTTTTATCTAAATCCTGACCACCCCTTTCCTTTTTTTTTTCTTGATATGTGCGTATATATATATATATATATATATATATATACATATATATATGTATGTATGGTAAAGGAAAAACTGAAGATGGAATATACGAGAATTTTTATTAACCACAACAATTGTTTCAACACATAGTATCGAACCCTCACGGGTGGGACACATAACAGCTGGTTCAGGAGCACAAATATATATATAAACATACACAAATGGATAGATAAATAGATAAATAAAATATACTTATAATGAGAGAGAGATTCTTTTATACATAGTGTTTCTGCCTTGTAAGAGTGTCCATCCATTCTTCACATGCCAAAGTGTGACCCTAGAACGGCTTGCCAGGTTAGTTTCCTCTGACCTGTGTGATGGAGTGCATTGCAGTTGCTCCTTGTAAATGTAAGGTGAGCCAGTAGATACTGGTTGTACTTTTATAACCAGTAAAACAGTTGAAGTCATGAAGTTTATAACTCTAACATTTGCAGTCAAATTTATATATGATATTGATCATGAGTAGATAGATAGATAGATAGATCATAGTTAGAACTACAATTTCTAGTCAAAAACTAAGACATCTGACTACTTTTCACTTGAAAATGTTAAAACATTTTCCAATTTCTAAACACATTCAACTCAATAATATTCACAAAAAAATTATTAGATTTTTTTTTTTTTAATTAATTTTAAAAAATTATCTTGTTAATAAGGGCCAAAAACTAACTCCACCCGAATTACCTTTCCACCCTCTTTCACTCAACATTTTGTTGACTGGTGTGATTAATTAAATAGTTAATTAATTAACACTTTTTTTTGTTTGTGTTTTTTTTTTAATTCATAAGTTCATTTACATTTTTTTTCTTCTTAATTATAATAATCTCACTTTTGATTCACTTCTGTTAAGTGACAAATTCTAATAGTTTTTTTCTTTGTTTGTTTGTTTGTTTCTATTTAATTAAAAAATAACTTATGTATATATGTGCGTGTGTATGCATGTGTAGATACATTTGTATGTATATACACAATGTCTATATATGTACATGTATCTGTTTCTATATTTATATATAGACATATATATGCACATATATATATATATGTGTATATCTGTATATATATATATATATATATAGATATATATAGATATATATATATCTGTGTATATATATATATATATATATATATATATATATAT
>NC_069003.1:30556477-30565928 GCF_001194135.2 Octopus bimaculoides
TTTTTTTTTTTTTTTTTTTTTTTTTTTTTTGGTTGTAATTTTATTTTATTTGTAAAGAATATTCCCTTTCTCCATTCATTGTCAGGGGGTATGTGGGACCAATATGGGCCTCTTGTTAATCACTTTACTTGTTTGATTATCACTTCAGATTTCCCTGAGAAAAACCTCAAATTAGCATATCTGGTTGGACATGGGATGTCAGATCAATCAATAATATAGCAATATTATGTAATCGACTTACCCCCCCACTCTAAATCTGCTGGCCTTGTGCCAAACTTAGAAAGTTTTTATTATTATTATTAGTAGTAGTAGTAGTATTAAGGCTGCAAGCTGGCAGAATCAGCACGCCAGGCGAAATGCTTACCGATATTTCGTCTGCTGCTACGTTTTGAGTTCAAATTCTGCCAAGGTTGACTTTGCTTTGCTTCCTTTCAGGGTTGATAAATTAAGTACCAGTTGTCTACTGGCCTCCTTTCCCCAAATTTCAGGCCTTGTGCCGATAGTAGAAAGGATTATTATTATTATTATTATTATTCCCCTTACTCTTTATTAAGAATCAATATTCTAATACTTCCTCTCATGTCATGTAGGAGTACATTTACATTCGTTGTTTGTCGTTTTATTTTTATCTACTTATTTTTCTTGAATGAAACTTTTTTTGTTTTTCTTTCGTTATCATTAATTAGCTATAGATTATGTCTTTCGGTGGGAAGGAGTTTCAACGTTAACGAATGTTTAGAAAATAAGAAGTGACAAAAAAAACAAAAAAAAAACCTCAATTTGTATATTTTAATTTTTCCACCGCAATCACTTTTCCCCATTTTGAAAAGACAACGTGTGTGTATGTATGTGTATATATGTATATATATATATATACACATACATATATATAAAATCAAAGACTGAAATTTATGGTATTATTTTGTTACACTTGTTTCAATACAACATGGGAAATATATTTTACAAGCATTAATATCAATATAACACCCGGGTTTTAATCCTTTTTATTTTCGTGTGTGTGTGTGTGTGTATGTATATATGTATAATATATATATCTATATATATATATATGTATGTATGTATGTGTAATATATAGTTAATATCTTTGGAACATCGCTTGTTTGTTTTGAGTTTTTTATGTATTTTTTTACATAATTGTTTATTTGTTTTTTCATTGTTGATTTTTGCTACTACTATTGCTACCACCACCACCACTACTACCACCACAATTACTCTGGATTGTGTCAGTTACGTTTATTAGCTACACCGCCCCCCCCCCCCTCATCACACCTTATTCCACTGCCGCCACCACCACCCACACCCCATCGTACCCCTTCACCGCCCTGCCTTACGCCATGGTTTGCTCTTTTTTTTTGTTTGTTTTGTTTTGTTTGTTCATTGGTTTGCTGCAAATGAGAAAAATCTTAGTGTGCAGTTTTTGTTTCCGTTTATTTTTTTTTAATAATCTTTCTAACCTGGTCTGTGCTTGCAGTGAAATAACAAGAAAAACAAAAAAAAAAAATAGAAAATAATAATGAAAATAATGTAGATTTACTAACACAACACAACTTCCTCCTATCCCACCCTACCACCACACCCACCACCCCTTCCTCTCCTCTTCCTCTTGCCTGCTTGCCTACCCCCTTCACTTCCATCCCCTCTCCACCTCTCACCCCCTTTCATTCATTCATTCATTCATTCATTATGTATGCATCAAGTGAAATTTAGTTGAATGTGGCTGTGTGTTAAGAAGTTTGCTTCCCAACCACATGGTTTGAAGTTCAGTCCCTCTGTATGCTGGCACATTGGACAATTGTCTTCTACTATAACCATAGTCCTGGGCCAACCACAGCTTGTGGCTGGGATTTGGTTGACGAAAACTGAAAGAAGCCCATTTTATAGATACATATGTGTGTTCATCCCCCTGCAACTGCTTGACAACCGTTGTTGGTTTGTTTACGTCTCCATAAGTTTGTAGTGTGCATCAAATGAAATTTCATTGAATGTGGCTGTGTGGTAAGAAGTTTGCTCTGCAACCATTTCGTTTCAAGTTCAGTCCCTCTGTATGCTGGCACTTTGGTCAATTGTCTTCTACTCTGCAGCCCTGGGCCAACCAAAGCTTGCAGTTGGGTTTTGGTCGACAAAAACTGAAAGAAGCCCATCTCATAGATGTATGTGTGTTTGTCGGCCCCACTGCCACTGCTTGACAACCATTGTTGGTTTGTTTACATCCCCATAAGTTTGCGGTTAGTGGCTTGGCAAAAGAGAGTGGTAGAATAAGTATGAGACTTCAAAAAAATAACCACTGAGGTAGATCTGTCTGGCTAAACCCTTCAGGGTGGTACCCCAATATGGCCGCAATTCAATGACTGGAACAAGTGAAAGATAAAAGAGCCTTGGCCTTGTCCTGTCGTTATATATATATATATATATATATATATATATATATATATACACACACACACACACACGACAGTTTTCTTTCAGTTTCCATCTACCAAATCCACTCGCAAGTCTTTGGTCAGCCCAAGGCTATAGTAGAAGACACTTGCCCAAGGTGCCACGCAGTGGAACTGAGCCTGGAACCATGTGGTTTGGAAGCAAGCTTCTTACCACACATCCATGCTGCGCCTGTAAATGTAAATCCATAAATACAGGCAAATTTCAACTTGTGAATGTAGTTGGTTTCAGCCATTCTTTAACTATACCGTCGTGTCTGGGCTTCCATACTGTTTCCCTGAGTCAGATTTCACTGGCAAGACATCAGTCAGCCCAGGGCTATAAGTAGAAAACACTTGTTCAATGTGCCAGTTTTTGGATTAACTCAAAACTATGATTGCCAATTAATGGCCAATGGCTTAGTAGTGGAAGACATTTCGCTCCAAAGTGCCATAGTTTTGGGTTAAACCAGAGCTGTGATTGCTAAGTAAACTTCTCGACCACACAGCCATCATGTATGTGTGTGTATACAGGGAGGGTATGGAGATTACATGCCAACCATTTTATCCAATTTTTTGTATTCTTTTGTTTATATTTATTCAAATGTATCTTAAATTGTTTCTTCTTTTTTTTGCTTTTACAGTTGTCTGCTTTTTTTTCTTTTTTCTTTTTCTTTTTAGCAGTCTTTTGACCTCTTATTATAATGAGCCACCATTTTCCTTTGTTATTTGTTATTTGTTATTTATGTATTTCTTTTTCATTTTGTTTTTTTTTGCATTTCATTTCATTCTAACGGAGAAGGTGTAGCTATTATTAAGTGTAACATACATATCTGCATCCATCTACATATATTCGTTATTCTTCAACGAGAATAGTTTTGACAGTGACTTCGGGTGTTTCGGCTAGCTCAATCATCGTCGGACTGACATTCCAATGATGCCTTAGCTAGCCAAAACTTCAAAGTCACTATCAATACTCTTCTTGTTAAAAAATAATAAATCTATACTCTATCACATGTATTGAGTAAACGTCCAATTTAATGTAAAAAACATTAGGTTTATAAGCCCTAAAATTCACTTTATAATTGCCTACGGGCATATAACATAATGGTTAAGTGCGTAGGCTACCAACACCAAGCTTCCTAATTCAATTCCAGGCAGTACCTCTCATTGACCCTCAAGCATGTACAAGAAAATAAATAAATGATAATAATAAGTAGATGTGCGGTTTCCAGTCATTTGTTGACCCCTTGAGACCCACTTTTGAGACCCCTGCACTTGAGTCAAGTTTGTCATTCAATTTGCTGCGAGTGATAAAAATAAATACCAGTCATGCACTGGGGTTAATTCAGTATTAGTGTGGCCAGTCTGACGATGGGCCTCATCTCATACAGCCTGCTTCTCAGAAAGGTTTGTCTATGCCGGGTCTGCAGACTTTCCTAATTTCTGACCTTGTGCTTGTCTAAAGAAGTGCTGTTTGGTGTGTATGTGTGTAGAACCATTAATGGTATTTGGTCATTGTTGTGTTCTGTAAGTAGTTGTGTAACAGTAGAAGCGCCGGTGGTGGCGCTGGTCTGGTCATCGGAGAAGCTGTCAGATGTTGCCATTCCATCTACCACTCCTTCCTTCCTTCCATTTTGGTTTTTACAGCACTTGAAACAGTACTTTGGCAGTGGTGGTGGTGCTGGGAGTGGGGGGATGATGTCTACCAGAGTTTGTTGATGGTTGTACTGTTAATTATGGTAGGGGTAGGAGGAGGGAACCGACATTGTTGCAGCTATCCCTTTTTCTTTTTTTTTTTCTGTTCTGTCATTTTTTATTCTTAGTTGAACTAGATTTTAGCCAAATAATTGCACACGCACACACACACACACTCACATATGCAAGCACACGCATACATACACATGCATACACACATGTTATGGTAAAGTCTTCTTCTCAATACAATAGAAAAACCTAAAAGCAGAACAATCATCATCATCATCATCATCATCGTTTAACGTCCGCTTTCCATGCTAGCATGGGTTGGACGATTTGACTGAGGACTGGTGAAACCGGATGGCAACACCAGGCTCCAATCTAATTTGGCAGAGTTTCTACAGCTGGATGCCCTTCCTAACGCCAACCACTGCCATGTATTCAAGACATACAGCGCTGCATTCAATAGGAATATAACTGAATAATAATCCTTTTTACTATAAGCATAAGGCCTGAAATATGAGGGGAGGGGACTAGTCGATTACATCAACTGGTGCTTGACTGGTACTTATTTTATCACCCCTAAAAAGATGAAAGGCAATGTTGACCTTGGCGGAATTTGAACTCAGAACAAAAAGACAGACGAAATACCGCTAAGCATTTTGCGCGATGTGCTAACGATTCTGCCAGCTCACCGTCTTACTACTGCTACTACTACTACTACTGATAATAATAATAATTTCTACTATAGCCACAAGGCCTGGAATTTTGGGGGAGGAGACTAGTCGATTACATCGAAACCCCCCACTGGTACTTTATTTATAGAACCTGAAAGGACGAAAGACAAAGTTGGCCACAGCAGAATTTGAACTCAAAATGTGAAGACAGACGAAATGCCACTAAGCATTTTACCCAGCATGCTAATGATTCTGCCAACTCACTTTGACGACGGCGACAATGATGATGATGATGATGATGGTGGTGGTGGTGGTGGTGGTGGTGGTGGTGGTGGTGGTGATGATGATGATGATGATGACCTGCTTGCCACTGGCTGAGTAGACTGGGTGGAGCAGCATGAAACAAAGTGTTTTCCTCAAGAACCCATTTCACCGCCGGCCTTGGGTATTGAAACCACAATGTTGCGATTATGACTGCAAACGCCCTTAACCACTAGGCCCGTATGCTTGTATGTAATTCACTATGCTGAAAGGATGGTGGGGAAAGAAACACTCTCTTTTCCCTCTGTCTTTCTCCCTGTCTGTCTGTTTATCTCTCTCTCTCTTTTATATTAAATAGACTTCTATGATCCAATTTAATAGAACATAGAACTGAAGTAGTTATTTTCTTTTACTTACCCCCTGTAAGTGGCACACTTAATTACTTTAAGTAACTTTCCTTCAGAGGTTTAGGCCACCTCTGCCACCTCCACCACCATCAAATCTCCCTCTCTCTCTCCTCTCAGCCACTTTCCTCCCATCCTCCTCCTCCTCCTACTCCTCCTCCCAACACAGTGCAATCTATACAATAAGAACTTAATAGAGAGAAAGGAAAGGACTCTGACTTAACAATGTAGAAAGTGGGTTATCTTAAGGACCCTGTTATCAAACAGTGTATTAGCTGAGATGGGGAGGGGTACTGGCTCCCCCTCCTCAATCCCCCCACTCCCTCGTGGGGCAAGGAGGGGTCAAGGAACTGAACAAAAGCAACATCTCTATACAACTGTTGCCCATGAATTTGTCCGTTATATTTGGCTTGTTAGTACCTTAGTTGGGTTTTAGACCCTCCCCCATGTTAGCCCTTATAATCAGTTGTGTTTCAGCTTATACCTCCTCCCCGTCTTGTTTTTGGTGGGATGGTTCTTTCTTTGGGGGTGGGGGTGTAGTTCTAGGCCCACTACATCCTCCAATATGTTGGCTTTTTAATTTTTTTTTTTTTTCTTTTTCTTTGGTAATATGCTATTTAGCTGCTTTTTCCAGCAGGAGTGGCTGTGTGCTAAGAAGCTGACCAAAGCCTTGTGATTGGATTTGGTAGACGGAAACTGAAAGCCCAATTGTATATACATATGTATATATTTGTGTGTGTGTTTACGTCCCCATAACTTAGTGGTTCAGCAAAAGAGACCGATAGAATAAGTACTAGGCTTACAAAGAATAAGTCCTGTGATTGATTTGTTCAACTAAAGGCGGTGCTCCAGCATGGCCACAGTCAAATGACTGAAGCAAATAAAAGAATAAAAGAATAGAATATATAAATATATATATATATATATATAATTATTATAAAATATGTTAATTAATCATATATTAATTAATATCGATTAATTATCAGGAAGCCAGCACATCTAAAGAATCAAAGAGATACAGAAATATATATATGAGAGAGAGAGAGAGATGTATCTATAGATATGTGTGTTTGCCTCCCCCACCAACCCACCCATCCAGCATGGATGGCCACCGTCCAATGACTGACACAAGTAAAAGATGATGGAAACATCAGCCTAAAATTACATAAACAACACAAAAACATACAACCATGTAAATCCGTTCAATGATATATATATATTGTCTTTTGCTGTTCATATTCGTTACAAAGAATTAGATTCCACCAAAATTGCTGTCAGACTCTCATCGTGTCGAAGGAGTTCCTCTTTCATTAATTTTGGGGTTTCTTAAATGATTCCCCTATTCGTAAAGGATGCAGGATGTAGCTTGTGTTTGCTTTATTTTCGGTATCATGCCAGCCAACAGCAGGATAGGGCGGACATCATTCTTTCTCTGCTTTTGTGGGTGTGCCTGTATTCTGTCTATGCACAACTGTGTGCACACACATGCCTCTCTCGCTTCTCTCTCTCTCTCTCTCTCTCTAGCTCTCATTCTTGCTAAATATGTACGTGTGTGTATGTGTATATATGTGTTTGAATATATATATATATATAGATATATATATATATAGATATATATATATATATATGCATATACATATATGTATATATAAAGATGTATTTGCATATATTATATCTATATGTATATATTTATATATATGTGTATATATTTTTAGGTGTGCATATATATATTTTTATGTATGTGTGTGTATATATTTATGTATGTGTATACATATATAAATATGTGTATACATATATAAATATGTGTACATATGTATGATTATATATTTACTTATATATACATATGCATATATATATATATATATGTGTGTTTGTGTTTGTCCCCCTAGCATTGCCTGAAAAATGATGCTGGTGTGCTTACGTCCCCGTCACTTAGTGGTTCGGCAAAAAGAGACCAATAGAATAAGTACTAGGCTTACAAAGAATAAGTCCCGGGGGCGATTTGCTCGACTAAAGGCGGTGCTCCAGCATGGCCGCTGAGAGTAAAAGAATACATATAAACATACACTCGTATTTATTCTATGTATGCATACGTATGTGTATGTGTGTGTTCAATTATCTGTATGTATGCGTACATGTGTGTGTTCCTAATTACAAACAAGCTATATATTTTCTAGATGTTTATGAGATTTGTCAACTCAGTTTGATAGATTGCCTCTTGTGTTTTTTTAGCTCCACCATTCACCCCACGGCCACCACCACTGCCAGTCATTTAGTTTCATCTCCTTCAGTTAATTGTTAGGATAAATGCAAGCCATATAAAACTCTATGCCAATGTACATGTGCCTGTATGTATGAGTGTATGTGTGTGTGTGTATATATATATATATATGTGTATATATATTCTATCATTATTAATAAATTATAGGGCAGCAAAAAAAATTTTTGAAGTTTTATTTACCACCAGTGGTCTAGCGAGAATAAAAATCAGTCAATAGACTATATTTTATTCATTTAAAATACAGAGATGCCTATAATAGGACATCTGACCCGCTAGAGAGAGCAGCAAAAAACTCTATACCACAAAAATAGGAATAATTTCGAAAGGGAATGAAAAATAAAAACATTTACCAATCTATATTCCGTACCATGGTTTCAAGTTATTTTAACAAGATAAAAATATACCTTACAAGGAAAAACTATCTTCAGCGGAATAACCAGATCAGATATATATATATATATATATATATATATATATATACATACATACATATACTCATATGTTCTTTCTTATATTCTTTTACTTATTTCAGTCATTTGACTGCAGCCATGCTGGGGCACCGCCTTTAGTCGAACAAATTGACCCTGTGACTTATTCTTTGCAAGCCTAGTACTTATTCTAGTGGTCTCTTTTGCCAGACCTCTAAGCTACAGGGACATAAACGCACCAGTGTCGGTTGTCAAGCGATGGTGATGGGGACAAACACAGGCACACAAACATACATATATATACACATATACGACGGGCTTCTTTCAGTTTCCGTCTACCAAATCCACTCACATGGTTTTGGTCGGCCCGAGGCTATAGTAGAAGACGCTTGCCCAAGGTGCCACGCAGTGGGACTGAACCCAGGACCATGTGGTTGGTAAGCAAGCTACTTGCCACACAGCCACTACTGCGATAAAAATCCATCCAAGGGGTTTTCCATTTACATTATTTCCATTTATCCAGTTCTGCTAACGAGACTTGGGTTAGTCGTGGGTCCACTCGGGCCTTGTTAGTACCTTCAAGAAGGTGATAATGGTGGCAGCTGTTGTTAGTGTTTCTAACATTGTCCATCAACAACACCATCTGCATCAGCATCATGGAGTGGAGGAGTTTTAAGTTTCCAGTGGATGGTTTTCAGTGAACTGCGACTACTGGAACACCTGTTCTCTCTTCCTCATCATCTTCCCCTCCCTCTCTCTGTTTCTCTATCTCTTTCTTCCTCATCGTCTCCCCTACTCTCTCTCTCTCTCTCTCTCTTTCATAATCATGTTACTCTGCAAGATTAGATGAAATGTTTTCACATACAGAATTTATCTTTCCAAATACTTCTCTCTCTCTCTCTCTCTCTCTCTCTTTCCCTCTCTCTCTGTTTGTTTCTGTTGTCTTTGTATGCATACACGCATACACATGGGAGACAGTGTGTGTGTGTGTGTGTGTAGATAGATGTGTGAGTGTAGGTATAGACATATACACACACATATACACAAATGTCTGTCTGTCTGTCTCTGTCTCTCTCATGGCTTGTATTGTCTTCATACATCATTATTCTTCTTCTCCACTGCACTCTCTCTCTCTCTCTCATATTTGTCTCCTCCTCCCTCTCCTCTGCTTTTATTCATGAAGATGTCCCATTCTTACCCTCCCCCTCCCCCCCAACATCCAACTGATTTATAAAGTCTTTATTTTACCTTCATCCTTTCTATG
>NC_069003.1:30566367-30569313 GCF_001194135.2 Octopus bimaculoides
CAGAGTTAGGAGAGCTGCTGCATAGGGAACAGGATTGGCAGCAGCGAATGCACACACGCGCGTGTGCGTGCGTATACACGTATTAACAGAGAGGTTGGAAGAATGAATCCCCTGTGTCCAATAACAACCGCATCTCCTCTTCTGTCCCTGTTTGTGTCTCTTATAAGAAGGCAGTCCACACAACCTGAGAGATGCTGTGTGCCGTGTGAAACATTGACCAATCTACTTCTACCGTTCATCATTACTCCCTATCCCATAACTAGGTCCCTAGTTCTGTTAAGACTAATATTAAACCGAGATAATTTTCCATTAGTCAACTTGGGAATAATGGTATTTATTCTTTTGGCGTAGCTGTGTGGCAAGAAGTTTTGTTTTCAATTCATTTGGTCAGTCCCATATTAGGGCAAAGTATGTTCCACTGTAGCCCTGACCCAGTGATAGTGGCTTCTGTAAGACTGAAACTGAAGTCAGTGAGCCGGCAGAATCGCTAGCACACCAGGCGAAATCTGTAGTGGTATTTCGTCTGCCGCTACGTTCTGAGTTCAAATTCCGCTGAGGTCGACTTTGCCTTTCATCCTTTCAGGGTTGATTAAATCAGGGGTTTTCAAACTTTTTGACTTGCGGACCCCTTTATATTTCAGGCTTTACCTTAGGGGGACCCCCTTATAAACGCTTATGAAATTTATACATAAATATTTGCTTAAAATAACATATATTTTTACAGTTATTTATTTAACAGTATTTAACAAATAGGTTTATTGTCAATTAAAAAGATTTCGATTAAAAAACATATATAAAATCAAATTGCCCATAAAAAGTATTTGCTATCCACGGACCCCCAGTCTTGTCCTTGCGGACCCCCTGTGATCCACAGACCACAGTTTGAAATCCCCTGGATTAAATAAGTACCAGTTACGCACTGGGGTCGATGTAATCGGCGAATGAGATCAATAACCTATAAACACCGGATCCAGTTAACACTTGGCTTAAGAATTGCATTGCTCAGTACTATTTTATCTTTTGTCTCTTACTTGTTTCAGTTATTGGACTGTGGCCATGCTGGGGCATCACTTTAAAGGGGTTTAGTTGAAGAAATTTACCCTTGTACTGTTTTTTATATTTTATTTTTTTTTTAGTTAAAGCTTTTGTATTCTATCGGTGTCTCTCACCAAGCCACTAAGTTATGGAGATGTAAACAAACCAACACTGGTTGTCAAGTGGTGATTGAGACAAATTCAAATACAGACACACACACACACACACACATATATATACACGCACATATATATATATAAATTTTAGGCCTTGTGCCTATAGTAGAGTGCCATTGCCTGACAACCGATGCTGGTGTGTTTACGTTCCGGTCGCCTAGCAGTTCAGCAAAAAGAGAACGATAGAATAAGCAGTAGGCTTACAAAGAATAAGTCCTGAGGGGGTTGATTTATTCGACTAAAGGTGGTGCTCCAGGCTGGTCGCAGTCAAATGACTGAAGCAAGTAAAAAGAATAAAAGAATGCCAGGCAAAATGATTGGCAGTATTTCATTCCACCTTTACATTGTGAGTCCAAATTCCATGACTGGCTTTGCTATCCATCTTTTGGGGTCAATTGTTTAAGTACCAGCAGAGTATAGGGATCAATGTAATCAACAACCCCACCCCTTAGAATTTCAGGCCTTGTGCCTAGTGTAGACAGGATTATTATAAATATACTGTTGTTGTGATTATGTTTGTTATTGTTATTTTCATTATTTTGTCTTCCTCGCCTCTTCTTCACTGGCAAGTTACCTTGCATTCTCCAAGACACCTCATTTTTGGAAAATTTCTATAATATTTCATCTGCTTTGTCTTTTAATTCTAGGCTCTGGATCCAGTATCACCAATCCAACATCAGCACTCGGCTATACTTCACAACAGGTCAGTATATAAACAGAAAAAAATAACTCGTATAAATTGTTGTTTATTATCATTATTATTATTATTATTATTATTATTATTATTATTAAGGTGGTGAGCTGGCAGAATCTTTAGCACACCAGGCAAAATGCTCGTCGACATTTTGTCTATCTTTACGTTCTGAGTTCCAATTCCACCAAGGTCGACTTTAGCCTTTTGTCCTTTTGGGGTTGATAAAATACGTACCTGTTAAATACTTGTGCCAAAATTTGAAAGTATTATTATTATTGTTATTATTATTATTATTATTGTTATTATTATTATTATTATTATTATTATTATTAAGACAGTGACCTGGCAGAAACACTCAACTGGTACTTATTCTATCAACCCCAAAAAGATGAAAGGCAAAGTTGACCTCAGCAGAATTTGAACTCAAAACATGAAGATGAACGAAATACTGCTAAGCATTTTGCCTGGTGTTCTAATGACTTCCAATTCGCCCCCTTCAATTTAAGTTCCAACTAACATAGACGCTATAATTCTGAGAAAGTTGATGTGGACGTGTTTGACATTCATGTTGCATCGGTACATGAGTTGTGGTTTGATAGGAACACAGTGCTATCTTAACCTATTATTTTGTTTGTCCTTATACCCCTCTGGATCTTTCCACTGCCCCCAAGGGGAGGTAGAGGGCAGTACTGCCCACTTAGGGAATCACTGGGTTAATCCTTTCGTTACTGTATTTATTTTGAGATGCTCTGTATTTCTTTCAATTTCTTTAAATATAACAAAGAATTTAGTAAAATAACTTAGTTATCATTCAGCTAGTGTTAGGAACATAAATTGTGACTAAGGTTTGGTGGAAGATTTTAATTCCAAACTTATGAAAACAAGACATTTGTAATACAGAGCCAGAGCTGGTTTCAGCAGGGTTGGTATCGAAAGGATTAAATAGTTCCCTAGTAGAGAGTTAATGATTGCCAAGAATGTTTACAAAAAATTTGGCTGCTATTTTTAGCAGTCAAGTGACTGTAAAGAAATTTCATTATG
>NC_069003.1:30569477-30572873 GCF_001194135.2 Octopus bimaculoides
TTGTACTCGGAGTCAGAGCCGGTTTCAGCCGGGTTGGTAACGAAAGGGTTAAACTGGGAGTTGTGGTTTGATAACACGATGCAGTCCTAATGAATCCTGCCATACCATCCAGCCAATTCCAGTATGGAACATGGAATTTAAATGATGAGGATGATAGTATAACCACATCTATGCTTGCCTGTCAAAGAAGTTCATTGCTAAAGAGGAGCGGTATAGCACTTAAGATATTACAGCCAGTTAGGTAGACAACAACTTTGGTAGTTGAAGTGTCTTGGTTGGTTCCAGGCATTATCTGTAGAGCCAGTGGTCAACTACAAAGTACCACCTACAAAGTACCAACTACAAAGTACCACTCTGCCAACTTGACCCTCTTTGGTCTCATTAAAGTTGCAGAGGTCGCTATTAATTAAGACATTGGTGGAAGTACATGTGGCTACTTCTACAACTTTAATAGCCAAGAATTTTTTTGTCCTTACATGTTTTTAATTGATATTAGCCCTTGTGGCCAATAAGACGAATTAATTATTATTATTGTTGTTGTTATAAAGGTGGCAAGCTGACAGAATGGTTAGCACGCCTAGCAAAATACTTAGCGGCAATTCTTCCATCTTTATGTTCTGAGTTCAAATTTCGTCGAGGTTCATTTTGCCTTTCATCTTTTTGGGGTCGATAAAATAAGTACCAGTTAAGTACTGGGTTCAATGTAATTGACTTACCTCTCCTCCAAAACTGTGCCAAAATTTGAAATTATTATTATTATTATTATTATTATTATTATTATTATTATTATTATTACTTATTAATATTATTAGTTTGATCTCTTCAAAATTTTCTTCTCTTTCTGAATGTTCAGAATTCTATCTCTGTCAATTCCGTTTTACTTTTTTCTTGTTTCTCATTATTTATTATTATTATTATTATTACTGTTGTTGTTTTTTTCTTCTAGAATTTAGATGCTTATTCTTCATACCAAGGGTACCAGCCCAGCTATTACGGTGGCTATGGGTTCATAAGCAACCAGTCCGTAGTGGGTGTGACGACACCAACAACAGTGCCTTCAAACACACCCACTTACCAGCTGGTGGAGTTACCACAACCTCAGAGTAAGTATCAATACATACACACACGTTATGTATATTATATACATTATATATATTATGTGTATGTTATATATATAATGTTTATATGTTATATACTGTATATTATATAAATAAGGATAAGATCGGTATATAAAAATATCGATCTTATCAAGTGGCCAGCATGGGAATAAAAACCATCAAAGGTAACAATTATTTAAAATTATAATTTAGGGTATCTGAGAGATACTGCCACGCTGAAAATAGCAGTCAAATCTTGACTCTAAACCACAATAAATGGTCTTCGTCTTCGCTCTTTCTGCTATATGAACATTTATTGTGGTTTAGAGTCAAGATTTGACTGCTATTTTCAGTGTGGCGGTATCTTTTAGATACCCTATATTATAATTTATATATATATATATATATATATATATATATATATATATATATATATATATATATATATATATATATGTATATATAATGTACATGTCCATGTTACATATATTATCTAGTTATTTATTATATACATTTTGTGTATGTGTGTGTATAATTACATATTGGATTATTTGTTAATTAGTGTATATGTATCACAGATGTAGTTGTTTGTGAAATAACTACATCTGTGATAAAGTAGTAAAGGAGAGGGGGGGGGCGGACAGAGATTTGACTCCCTACTGTTTTGTAGTTTGTATGTTTAATTTAAAAAAAAAGGATTAATTAATGGTTGTGTTTTTCCCATGTTGGAGTATTGCTGGAATACATTTTACGTTGTGTGTGTGTGTGTGTATTTAAAAGATGTGAAATTGCTTTAAATGGGAGAGAGAGCTAGAGTAAGGGAGCTTAGCTAAATGATTTATGCGGTTCTGTTTAACCTTTTAATTGTGAAATTAAATTTCATGGTTATTCGAGGGATGGTGTTTAATATCTACCAAAAAAAAAAAAATTAGAATTGGTATTTTCTGCAAGACACATTGCTTCAGTAAACCTGGCATATCTTGACATAACAGAAAATAATTTCAAATACGACATTCTTCAACAAGCAACAGAATGGTACTCAAAATTGCCTTCTGCAGTTAAAGATATTCGGAGTGGATATATCTGGTTTCCATCATAAAAGGGGAATAAAACAATTTGAAATTGTCTTTAAGCATCAATAAGTACCAATCTAGAATTGAGGGTGGGACAATTTAACCATTTAACTGCAAAATTAAATTTCATTGTTTTCGGAATGATGTTAAATATCGCCCAAAAAAATAGAATTGGTGTTTTCTGTAAGTCTCTTTGCCTTTGTAAACTTGATATATCTCAACAGAAAATAGTTTCAAACATGACATTCCTTAAGAAAAGTTAGTTTGGTCTTTAAAATTGCTTTCTGCAGTTAAGGGCAATGAAATTTCAACTAGATATGTCTGGTTTCTGCAGTAAAAAGGTTAAAATAAAAATAGGTGACATTGGATAATGTGGTCCTGAATTCAGTGTGCCAGGAAAAAGGTAAGACAATCATGGGTGATCATAGGTTCAGCAAGGTCCCTTAGTTTTTACGCTGCCAAATCAAATTTAACATCATTATTCCAGTATTGATGTTAAATATCTACCTTAGAAATAGAGTTAGAATTTTCTGCAAGTCATGTTGCCTCAATTAACTTGACATATCTCAACAAAAAATAGTTTTAAACATGATATTCCTCAACAAAAGCTAGATTGGTATATGAAATTACTTTCTGCAGTTTAAGGGCAATGAAATTTTAAGTGGGTTTTGTTATTGGGGGCCATGCTGAGAGTTCTTGCAATATTTCTGTGTTCTCTGTATGTGTGTAAGAAAAATCGTAGTGGCAATAGGAGTTGGTAATTTCAGTCTTGTTGATGTTTTACTCTTGTTTTATTGAATTTCTCTAGTAACGTGATGAATATCGAGCAATATCTTTTCTGTCATGCTACAGCACTCACTGTCCCTAAATTCGATTCTGCATGTCTGTGTGCATGCACGTGTGTAAATACATGCGTGAGAGGCAATATTCTTGTGTTCATACTTATTAGTTCGCTATCGTCTTCTAACTGTTCGGATCACGGCCATACTACAGCAGTATCTTAATATATTCACTTATTAACTTGTGCCATGTTTTTCAGCTTACAAGTCATTCTAGCATTCAGGCATAAACATCCAATCATCATGCTTATCTTTCCAAACCCTGCTGCAGTTCACCGTGGAATCTTAGGTTTTCCAAAGTCATCTCGGAGTATAAGTCAATGTTCTTTTTTGGCTGTAAATTTCGGTATGAAACCAAGTTGTATATATATATATATATATATATAT
>NC_069003.1:30573290-30576425 GCF_001194135.2 Octopus bimaculoides
ATATAAAGATCCTATATATACGTATGTGTGTGTGTGTATGGCCATGTGTGTGCGTATGTATGCATTGGTATATGTATGCGTGTATTATATGTGTGTGTATGAATGTCTTTCAATATGCATATCTATGAGTATATATTTCTGTGTTCATGCGTTTGATGTATATATTATATTTTATGTATATACGGATCATCATTGTCGTCGTCAATATATTTATCATCATCGACCCCAGTGCTCAACTAGTGTCAGAATCGTTAGCACATCAGGCAAAATGCTTAGGGGCATGTCCTTACGTTCCGAGTTCAAATTCCACTCAGGTCTGACTTTGCCTTTCATCCTTTCCCCGGATTGATAAAATAAACACTAGTTGAGCACTTAGGCCCCTCCCTTCAAATTTCAGGCCTTGTGCCTATAGCAGAAATGGTTATCATCATTATTAACTCCTGCAAGGGGAAAGAGATTGTGAGGTGTTGAATAAAATGAATTACCTGCAAAGAGGGAGTAAAAAAAATTTTTTTTTAATTTTGCCAAGAGTAAGGGATGGTAGGGCCTGAGTTAATGATGATGCTGTCAGTGGTGGTTATGGTGATGACGATGGGGTACCAGGATGAAGGGGACTGTGGTGATGATGAACTGTTTTGATGGAGATGAGTGAGGCTGGTGTTTCTGATGAAAATGCAGAAGGTGGTGATGGTGGCTTGGAGTAGAGAGAGAGAGAGAGAGAGAGAGATGCTTATTGCTTTGAGATAATGATGGATGTTGGTTGGCAGTGGTGGAGGAGAGGCTGCATCATGGAGAAATCCATGAGATAAGGGAGGGATAGAAAGGGCTGGATGCTTGTTGCTTTGAAGAGCATGTATGGTGTTTGTAGATGATGTGGTGGTGGTGGTAGTGGTGGTGGAGGAGGTTCAGTGGTGTTGTAGATAAATATTCTGGCTTGGTTTGGTTTGGTTTGGTTTAGTTTGCTTTGTGGGTTGAAGAAGGGGAGTGGAGGGTGGAGAAGAGTAGAAACTGGATCATTGTGAAAGATAGAGAGAGAGAGACAGAGAGAAAGAGAGAGAGATGAAAGATAAATAAATATAGCCTCGAACCCCTTCCTCTTCAACCACCACCACCACCTCCCTTCTTTGTTCCTATGAGCTGAAGGGGAACAGCTTCTAACCTTTTGTGCCATTAATCTTCCACTGACCTCTGTCACCCTTCCCTTATTGTCAAATAAGGAGGAAATAGAGAAAGAGAGAGAGAGAGAGAGTTGCAGTGAGAGGTAGAAGTAGGAGATACTGTCAGCAGGTGATTTATTCTTGCTGTAGTAATAATCTCTCTTTGTCTACCCCCCTCTCTCTCTCTCTCTCTCTCTTTCTCTCTCTCTCTCTCTCTCTCTCTCTGTCACTTTTTCTCTCTTCCTCCCTTTCTCATACATATATTTCATGATTGGTTTCTCATGTATTTTTTTTTTCTTTCTTTCTGAATTACTGAGGCAAAAATTACTCAGGGGTGACTGTTGCATGGAAACTTGGTAGCAAAGTGTGAGTGTGTGTGTGTGTGAGACAAAAACAGATAAATTGTCTCAGATTTAAAAAATGCACAATAAGACAAGAGTGAGGGGAGGAGGAAATGAATGAATGAGAGAATTTGTAGTATTCCATCCACCACAGGAGTGGCTGTGTGGTAAGAAGCTTGCTTAGCAACCAATTTGGTTATGGGTTCAGTCCCACTGCATGGTACCTTGGGCAAGTGCTGTCTACTTGCCTTAGACTGACCAAAAGCCTTGTGGGTGGATTTGGTTGACGGAAACTGAAAGAAGCCTAGTCATGAGGTCAATTTGTTCAGCTAAAAAAAAACCTTCAAGGTGGTGCTCCAGCATTGCCACAGTCAAGTGACTGAAACAAGTACAAGAATAAAAGGATCACAAGTTCATTTAAAGATTGACTTAGACACTATGGTCTTAAAAGGAACTTTTTGTGCAGTTCAGTAAGCAGTTGGGCCGGGCCATGTGTGTTGTGTTCTTGAGCAAGACACTTTATTTCACATTGCTCCAATTCACTCATCTGTAGAAATGAGTTGTGATGTCACTGGTGCCAAGCTGTATCGGCCCCTTTGCCTTTCCCTTTACAACATCAATTACATGGAGAAGGGAGGCTGGTATGCATGGATGACTGCTGGTCTCCCATAAACAACCTTGCCCTGATTTGTGCCTCAGAGGGGAGCTTTTTAGGTGCAATCCTATGGTCATTCTTGACCGAAAAGGAGTCTTAACCTTAGTAAGTAGTCATGGACTGGTTTTATAGCTTATGTGAACGTAAGAGAGAGGGGAGAGAGTGCGAGTGAGCGGAATGCATGTGTCATCTCCCATAGTGTAGTAATGTAGTTAAGTCAATGACCGTTTCAGTTCATTTGTGTTGCTGTTCTCAGTGCTGACAAAGTTTAACTGTGTCAATCAACAGCTGATATTGAATATAACAACTGGTATGAAAGCTTAATTGCATCTCCCTTCTCTACTCATTTGTCTGCTTCTTTGTCTACTGTTCTTCTCTGCCTTACTGCTTGAAGTTATCAAAGGGTTGAATGATCACTGTCATTAACCTTGACTGGCCAGTTTTATGCTGATGTCATCACTTGATTTATTTCGTAGTTACTGAGTATAATTAGTTGGCTTTTCTTTAGGGTGTAGAAAGGGCTATTTTTCAGGCATCTTCAGCATTCTGTGGTTTTGTTTCTTTTGAAATTGTGCAAGTTACCTTGGCCATAAATGTGCTCTACTGCTTTTAGTGTGTTGGCGTCTTGTCTCCTGAAGACAAGGCAGCGTGAGAACTGTGCTGATGATGTCTATTGAGGCCAAAATATGTGTCCACTGTTGCCTGCTCTTTTACTTAGTGGCATTCCTCTTTTGGAGAATTATTGAGTCTTGTGATTATCTCTCCACTCTTTCGAAGTTGATGCCAGTTGCCAACGAGCCCTTGTTGTTTTACTGTTTGGAAATGGAAATAATTTCAGTAAATCAAGAATTTATCTAGCATGGTGTTTAATATAATTCTATTTATTTTCGTTGCTACAATGGCACAGGTATTCTCTTAGCTCTTTTGCATACTTGTGTGTGTATATATATATATATATATATATATGTGTGTGTGTGTGTAT
>NC_069003.1:30576435-30579017 GCF_001194135.2 Octopus bimaculoides
TATGTGTGTGTGTGTATAAAGGATAAATGATCCTTCTTGAAGGGCCAGTTTCCATGGCAAATATATTCTCTTCTGGATGGGATCCCAGTTTGTTGCAGGATTTGAGGCAATATTTTCACATCTTGATACCTTGTCTCTCTGTCTCTCTCTAACCTTCATTGATTTATTTCGTAGTTACTGAGTATAATTAGTTAGCTTTTCTTTAGGGTGTAGTAATGAGAACTCTTCATCTCTGACCTCTCTGAAGGTGCAAAGGGAGATGCGGATATGGTGACAGGAAAAGACAACAATGTTGCCACTTGTTGATCAGTGATTTTCAGAGAAACACAAATATAAACACATACACACACACAAACACACAATGGGCTTCTTTCAGTTTCCATGTGCTAAATCTATTCATAAGGCTTTTGTCAGCCAGGATTACAGAAAAAGAGACTTGACCCTGGTGCCATGCAGAGAGGCAGAACCAGAAACCATATGGCTGGGGGGACAAACTTCTTGACCACTGACCAGGCTTTAAAAAATTACAAAAAAAAAAAAACACAGTACTGGGGTCAGGGGAATTTATTTGTCCAAACCCCATCAATGCAGTGCCCTTGCATGGCTGCAGTCCAATGACTGGAACAAATATAATAAAAGATATAAACGATCCGATTTATTTGATAATTAAAATTCAGCTTGTTACAATGTTATCATTATGTGTAACAAGCTATGACAAACAGCGCATGTGTGTGTGTGTGGTGTGTAGTAAATAAACTCCTGATCTTTTCTTTAACGAAGGCACCATGCCAAACTTTAAAGCAAAATAATTTTAATGATATTAAAATAATATTTAACTTGGAGAATAAACAATTTGTATGTTTATATATAATACAGATGTTTGTGCAATTTCTGCTGTATGTGTATATACACGAGGAGGTGCTGAAATATTCTTGGCTTTATGTAGGGTATTGTGAAAGGCCTGGTTGGAGATGCAACCTTCCAGGTTCTTTTACAGGGCTTAGAAAAACTGAAGGGCCACTTTAATAAGTGTGTGACTTTGAGAGAGGAATATGTTGAATAAAATCATAATTAACTGATCCTCCTGTATTTTCTTTTACCTTAAGCCAGGAACTTTTCTGCAACCCTCGTGTGTGTGTGTCTGTAAAATGCGCCTACCATTTTACGGGATGGCCTGGGTGCTCTTCATGTGGCAGCAGCACCAGTATATATATTACACACACATGTATATTGTTGATGTTATGAGAAGAATTTTTTCACATTCTCACCAAGTTTATAAATCTTTATGACGTCAACAACCTACAATTCTCACTGGTAAAAGAAAAGTTTCCAGAATGGATAAAGAAATTCAAAGGGTTGCTTTGGTCCATTGGTAAGAACATCTGACATGTCTACACAAGATGTAGGTTCAAGTCCCATGAGCAGCCTTTGACTTTTTCTGACCAAAGGGTTTTTTTTAACCCTATATTTACATACTATTATTTATAGCTTCATCTGCTTCAAGATACACCATTCCAAAAAAGAATTATTTAATACACACACACACACACAAGCATACAAACCTTAGGAGTCAGTTGGCAACTCAGTCCACTGCCAGTCAGAGATTTATGCAACATGTTTTCAATCAGGCAACCTCGTTGTCATCAGATGGAATACAATTTCTGTGAGTCTCTGCTAAATAGGACTCAAATGAGTCGGCAACCAACTGCAATTAAGAATCAACTTTGTATCGTGTATCAAGTATCTTTTCTTTTTTTCATTTTGTTTGTAAAGAAAAATGTATATTTTACTTAAAGTGGATATCCGTTAGAAAGCCATAAAACTGGAGTATTTATCTCAAGAAAGCAAGCTTGTATAAACATATATAGTACTAAAAGCACAGAGTTATATCAGTTGCAGACAAAAAAAGTGTCTGGGGCATCTATGGAAATGGTAGAATTGTTACAAGTGTCAGTGCTGTTGCTAGACACTCTTTGTCTGCCACTAATAGAATTTTGTACTTTTTAGCACTATATGTCAAGTGATGGAGACCTTTAGTGATATACTGTACTTGAGAAGACCTGTCTCGCCATGCAAGATCATTGCTGTGACTAATGGCAGTGTAACACAACTGGCACTTGTGCCGATGGCATGTAAAAGGCACTCGTTATGCTCTTGGAATGTATACAAGATGCTTTCTCACAACGAATACTACAGCTTTATGGCTTTCTACAGAATATCCACATTAAGTAAGATATGCAGAATGCTTATTCTGTATTGATAGTGATTTCTGTTGCTAATAATGAACTCTTATGAATATATATATATATATATATATATATACATACAAACATATATATATATATAAATTTAATGAATGGAGTAAAACGCATATTTTAACTGCATACTTTTATTTATATATATACTTGTGCATGTGTATTTATGTGTATGTGTGTGATAGTAAACTTTCTCTTCGTTAGTTCATTGAAAGTGATAAGAGGAAATAATTAAAAAATGATGATTTTCATATATATTTTTTTAATCCTTTTCTTGTGGTATTGATTTGCAGCAAAAACAACAACAACTACAATAATGATAATATA
>NC_069003.1:30579064-30583840 GCF_001194135.2 Octopus bimaculoides
TTTTGCTTGTCCTGTACTGACCAATTGTCCTCTTATTATTCCTCTTCCATTTGTGTTCGTGTCTGCCCGTTTTTTTCTGTTTGTATATACTCTTCTCGTTGTGCCGCCAAGGGCTGCTGCTGCTACTACTACTACTACTATCTCTTAAAAAAAAAAACAAAAAAAAAAACAGCCTCCTCGCATTTCTTGACTGAAATGAAACCAACGTTGTTTTGTAGATGTCCGAGTAGACTCCGATCACTTCCCTATAGTGGGTGAATTTAAAGGGATGTTGGTCGCAGAGGAATCAGAGATTGAAAATCATCCCATCAATGGTAAATATGGACCAAATAAATCATAATAATAATAACAATTATAAGCTGTTGTGACTCCTTCCCTCTCTTCTTTTTCCTTTTGCGCGCACCCCTGATTTCATATATATATGTTTTATATATATATGTATATATACACACACATATGTATATGTGTGTGTATATATTAAATAAAGCATGTATGTGTAATGGCATAATCATAATTTATATATATATATATGTATATGTTTTATGTATATATATGTATGTGTTTTATATATATATATATTCATATATGTATGTGTATGTTATATATATATACATATATATATATATATATATATATGTACACACATGTATGTGTAATGGCATTATTGTAATTTTTTTGTGTTAAATTCATGTGGAGCCTACTAGCGAAAATAATGATCAGGTTTCAACATATATATATATATACACACTGTTGATTAACCCATTTGAGATGCACGGTATTTAGGTATGTGTAGTCAAAAAGACCAAAATGTTTTTTTTCTTTTGATATTAGAAATTGATGGGTGCTTGTAGGGAAGAATGGATAAAGTACCTAGAGCTACTTTATTAGTGTGTAAAACTATATATATTATAGAAAGAAATAAGATAATTTATTTTCAAATGCAGAGATGCCGTTAGAACAGCAGAAACATTGGGTAAATTACCCTTAGAAAGCAGAAAAATTTGTCAACAAACAGCCATGGGACAAGAACCTATATCTCTTGAAAACTCTGGCCAAGTGCTTTACTATCAAGCTAAACTGACCGCCAACAAATCAATCTGCTTTTTAGATGCTTTTAAAATTAAATAGGTATATATCTGCTGAAAGATGATCTCTGATTGGCTATTACACTTCAAAACGTTTGTTTCATTGGGCTGATGGATCGGCCTCAAAGTCCTTTCAGTTTGTATCATTTGAGCCGATCAATTAGCCTGGATGTCCCAAGAAGGTTAGTAAATGTTTATATCTGCATACCCTTAATTTGTTACAGAGGCATGGGGTTTCGAATTTGCAGAGATAACTGGCTAGGCGCAGACATGGCTGCTTGTTTGAGAAGGTCACTTCCCAACCTATATGGTTTCAGTTTCAATCTGACTCCGTTGAATATTGGAATCAGACACTGCTTGTGTGACAGTGACATTTGCTTACGACTATATCACAACGTCAAGACCATCACTCAGTAATACACATACCTCTATATATATATGATAGGCTTCTTTCAGTTTCTATTTCCCAAATCCACTCACTAGGCTTTGGTCAGTCCAAGGTAATAATAGAAGATACTTGCCCAAACTGTTACGCACAATGGGAGTGAACCTGCAACAATGTGGGTGGGAAGCAAGCTTCTTACCACACATCTACATACGCCTGTACCATCTTATAAAATATTTCAGTATTGAATTCTGATGCAAAAAAACCTGTAAATTACAGAAGAATTACAAAACATTTATTTCATGCAAACATAACTTTATTTATATAGCCACAACCCTACATCAGAAGTTCCAACCTTTTCAGCAATGGAATGGCTGGAAATTCAGGTCAGGAAACACTAATTAGTCTCTCAACCCTTTACCAATTAACCAATTATAATATATACATTGGGTCGTTAAAATTTCTCTTCAATTCAGCTGTATATAGTTTTGTTTTTGTTAACTCTGTATGAATTTAACTTGTCAAATTATGAAAAACATGCCATATATATACATACATATATATATATATATATATATATATATATATACACACACACACACACACACACACACACACACACACACACATACCGTGAAAGAAAATATTTATTAAAGAAATATTCCTGTGTGATGTGAACTTTATTCAAGATGTGTATAAACAATCAGAAAATATTATATTAAGAGTTGAGACATGGTGGTGAGTGGTTGGTTTAGGATTTTTTTAAAAAAACAACTATATAGATATTTCTTTAAAACAGCCTGAAATTTCTTAGCAACTTGGCACCATAAGCACACACTCATATGCCATATATTGTAAATTTAATTTCAGTTTCAAAGAAGACTTTTTTTTCCTTTTTTTTTTTTATATATATATTATTGTTTAAATAAAATGCTCTGTTAAAAAACACCATCCTAGCAACAAGAACAAAACGAGCTATGTGATAAGCTGAGGGTTTTATAATATATTACTGTAATCCAGCCAAATGGTTGAGAAATTCACTTCACAGCAATGAGGTTCCATACCATTTTGTGTATTATACTTAATGCTATCCATATTACACATGCATATAAGGATCTGTTATCTACAGATATGAAATCCCCAACTTGTGTTGTGAAATCTCTGGGATTTCACAACATAGCAAATCGGGTTTGTACAAGCTTCTCTGGAATTTTATGTTTGTCTGTGAGGCTATAGTAGAAGACACTTGCCCAAGGTGCAGTGGAGTGTGAGTGAACCCAGAAGCATGTGGTTGGGAAGCAACCTTCATGCCACACAGCCATGCTTGCATCTATTAGTTAAATAATTAAAACACTAATTGTGAAACAAATAGAGATTGCTCTACTAAGACTACAGCTAATTAAATATGCTGTATTTGGCATAAAAGACGCAGAAGCATATTAGATGCACCCCTTAATGTAATCTTCGGGTAGAATCAGGGTGGCACTGTGTGACTGAGTTGGTCTTTTTTATTCACATCTAAATTTCACTTGCGAAATTTGGCTCAACTCTGGTCAATGCTAGAGGGTTCTGTATTTTGGTGGCATAAAAAATGCACTCTGCAGGGGAAAATGCTTTTAGTGCATCAAACCGGCCATATCTGGCCCAAATATTCTTCATGTTGTATGTTCGCACCAGCCAGATCCAGCCTCTCACACCTATCCAACTATGTTATTCTAAAAATAAGCAGTCACATCATTGAAACCTCAACGCTACAAGATAATGCATGAGTAATTCAAAATGATGTGAAATGAATTTTAAAAAAAGCATTGCATTTGACAGAAGAATCTGAACGCTAAGAGGTCCAAGCTTCTGGGGATGTCTGACTTCATGTATAGGACCCATGGTTTTTTGGGGGGAGGTGGTATGGGGGATTGTGAGACATGTCATCAAATAGCAAATAAGTATCCTCCTTTGAAGACACTCGCAGGACCATCCTTGCAGACAAGAGAAAGAAGGGAGGTAAAATAGAGATACTGTAACAAGCCCCCGATCAGCCCCCCTACCTTTTCCTGTGTCCTCTGTGGTCATGCATGTTTGTCTCAAATCAGGCTCATCAGACAATCGGCTAACCTGCAGCAGGTGTAGATGTCCTTCTCTGTCAATCTTCACTCACTAAACCAAACTATGATAGATTCTTTTTTAAAGAATAATTAATTAATAATAAACTAACCTATTATGCCAAGCTATCATCAATCTGATTATCGCGCATATTAATTTCTTTTGTGCATTACAATTCAGTTTTAAAATATTAATTGCCCGTTATTTTATTGTGATTACGATAGTATATTTAAACATTAATTATTCATCTAAAAGGTAAAATTAGACAAATCATGAAATAAAAATATTAATTAAAATCTGATTGTTTATCATATTTTGAATTAATGAGTGTTGTGTTTTTGTTGTGTTTTTTTTTTTTAATCGTGTTCTTCTCTCTTCCTCTTCCAATTGTTTTGGGTGTTTACGTGTTGTAACATTATATATATTACATATAAAATTTGTTGTACCGATATTCAGCAATATGTCCGCTTTTATCTGTGTATTCATCTATCTTCCTAACATGTGTGATAACTTTACACACTTCAGACCTCATAAAGATATAATCTCAAATCTCCTCATATAGAGTTGTAGAATTCAATGTTCAAAATTTCAGTGGGAACACAAGTCCACACGTGGCCCCAGGCCACATGTATAGACACTTTAGGTTAGTGTAATCCATAGCAGCTTGCTTTGCCATCAATTGTTGATTGTCACAGAGGATTCACTGGCCAAGACAGCCAATTATCAGAGCAGAGAAGCAGGCACAGACTTGCAATAAGAGTTCAGCTGAATGCACTCCAGATGATTGCTACCACTAGTACAAGTACTTAATCAGTGCTAAAAGTGGTCTACCACTTATTATAAACACATTGGAGCTATGACCAGTGCCTGTACATTTAGACACTTAGCTAAGCTTCAGCCAGTATCGGCCCAGGCCATTTCTAACTTAATAGCACCACCTGCAATCAATAAACAGAAAGAGTAAACAATTATATAAAACCCATTTTATACATATATATATAAAAGAAAGTAAGAAAATGGAGATATAACATTTAATAAAAATTTTTATTAAAATTTTACTAAATGTTATATATCTCCATTTTATCATTTTCTTTTAAATGATTATCAACCATGATTTATGTATAAACCTATTGTTTTATGAATATTATTATTCACAACAAATATTAGGCATTAAACCAGTAGTTCATTCGCCATCATCATCCCTTA
>NC_069003.1:30583909-30584486 GCF_001194135.2 Octopus bimaculoides
ATACATACATACATACAACATTTCAAATGCTGTATTGCTGTGAAAACAGCAAAAAGATTGGGGAGTATTTATTACCTTTATAAGATGAAAAAAGTTGTCATCTATCTAATAAGGGTAATAATGCCCAATTTTACTGCTGTTTTCACGGTGATACTGCATTTGAAATATTACCTTCTCATTTGTATACTATAAATACATATGTATGTATGTATGTATAGATACATAAGCAGATCGATAGATAGCAGAAAATCAGAAACAGGTCCATAGTGTTGATGAAGCATAAATGCACACGAATATAAACATATCTATCTATCTATCTATTTATATATATATATATATATATCATCATCATCATCGTTTAACGTCCGCTTTCCATGCTAGCATGGGTTGGACGACTTGACTGAGGACTGGTGAAACCGGATGGCAACACCAGGCTCCAATCTAAATTTGGCAGAGTTTCTACAGCTGGATGCCCTTCCTAACGCCAACCACTCAGAGAGTGTAGTAGGTGCTTTTACGTGTCACTTGCACGAAGGCCAGTCAGGCGATATATATATATATATATATATATATATAT
>NC_069003.1:30584496-30594527 GCF_001194135.2 Octopus bimaculoides
ATATAAACATATCTATCTATCTATCTATTTATATATATATATATATATATCATCATCATCATCGTTTAACGTCCGCTTTCCATGCTAGCATGGGTTGGACGACTTGACTGAGGACTGGTGAAACCGGATGGCAACACCAGGCTCCAATCTAAATTTGGCAGAGTTTCTACAGCTGGATGCCCTTCCTAACGCCAACCACTCAGAGAGTGTAGTAGGTGCTTTTACGTGTCACTTGCACGAAGGCCAGTCAGGCGATATATATATATATATATATATATATATATATATATATTTGCATGTATGTATGAATTCTATTGAAGTGTTATTGTTTCTTATGTGGTGTAGTGTTGTGGGTTTGTATTGTGCTGTAAATGCTCCACTCTTTGTGTGTATGTATGTATATGTATATATTTACTGTTTAACAGTATATTACTGGTCGTAATGTACTGTTGGTTTTGCACCAACTATGGTACTTAGCAGTATTGACAGCTCTAATATTATATGAATACATACATATATTATATTTTCTGTGATAGACAGAGGGACAAAAGACAAATAGTATAATATACTGCAGGTTTTGTACAATTATTTTGATGTGGTTTGTATTTGTATTGTGCTGATATATTTATATTGCTACTCTTTTATTATTTTTTGTTGTTGGTTTGGTGTTGTGTCTGTTGTGCTTTTTTTCTTTTTATTTATTTCTTATTGGGGTGGAGTCTGATGATTCTAAATATTCCTATATTTTTTGAACTGCTCAGTTTTCTTCTGTTTCATGACCTCTCTTAAATTTCATCTCATTAACTGTCTGTCTCTGAACCTCTGCCTATCTTATATATATATATATAGTTGGTGTGTAATGGTTAAGAAATATTTCCTGTTATTTTCCAATTGATATTTAACTCCACATTTATATTTATACACACACACTCTAAATATATTTCTATATATTCAATCATTAATATATAGATAAATTAGTTATTAGCAACAGAAAAAGTGTTTGTAACAAATAATAATTAGTATATCTAAATTAAATTGCATGTGTTACTTGGATCAATTTCAACTGCTGTTAACGACTAGAGATATTATCTCTGGAGCTATTGACGACATGCTAATTAAGCACTGACTTCATAGGCTGACAAAAAGCTCCCCTGCACCAGTAGATGGCACTATTGTATCATTGAGAAATTCACTTCACAGCAATGAGGTTCCATTTTGCCCTTCCTTGCGTTCTGAGTTCAAATTCTGCCGTGGTCGACATTGCCTTTCATCCTTTTGGGGTCAATAAATTAAGTACCAGTGAAACACTGGGGTCAATATAATCAACTAGTCCCCCACCCCCGACCCTAAATTTCGGGCCTTGTGACCCTTGCAGAAAGGATTATTATTATTATTACATTTCACTCAGAACTGCTATTTTTAGCACTTAAAGCAACCATGTAGCAGCTCCATGTTTCCTTGTGTCCATCCCTCTGTGCAATAAGCTTCTGCTTATCTTACTGTCCCCTTTTGAGGTCTGTCTGTGCGTCTCTGTGTCTGTGTGTGTGTTTAATGATTCACTTCTCTGTCCTTCTCCTCAACCTCCTCCTCTATGTCCACATTTGTATACATTGTAAGTTATTTGTTGTTGTTGTTGTTGTATTTTGCCCTGACATTTTAGTTTATTTTAATTATCTTTATTTTATTTTGGGGTTTTTCCATTTTTTTTTTCTTTTTTATACTTGCTGTTATTATTATTATTATTATTATTATTATTATTATTACTATTATTATTCTTGATAGCAACTGCTTCAGTTTGTTTGCTGGTTTTATGTATGTGTGTGTGTGTGTGTGTGTGTGTGTATCAATGTGTGTGAGTGTTGTTGTAGCTGAACGTGTGCATGTGTGTGTGTGTGTCTGTTGCTTCTGTTGTTTATTCTAGGCACGCACTTTTTAAAGTGTATGTAAAATGAAATTAAAAGGAAAATATAAAATTAGAATAACAAAAATTGTTCAAAATAGAATAGCTTTAACATTTAGCAAGGAAAAAAAATATTACTGCATTTATGTGACGTTAAGACTCTCTCTCTCTCTCTATATATATATATATATAATATATATAAACACATATATATATGTACTCACACATACATGCATTTATACACATGCACACATAAAATATGCACATACATATGCCCACGCACATATAGGCACACATATATATATACATAGATAGGTATATACACATACATATATGTAAATAGATAGATAGATATATACATACATAGATACACATACGTGTATATGTATTAAAACATAAAGACTGAAGCTGTATTATCAATCATTGATAATGCATCTTTATTCTTTGTGTTTTTCTTCTAATATACTCAGTAATTAGTTCAAAAAATTTAATTGGTGTTCTACCTCAGATTTACAAATTGTACATGTTACAAGAAAAGAATAACACATATAGACTGCCCTTGTAGTAACTGAGCAATTTAGTTAGCCAGATTTGATTTCTACAGAGTGCTTAAAGGGCTATGTGCCTATATTTATGTAATTCCAATTTGCCTCCATTTTATGTATATATATATATATATATATATATATATACACACACACACACACACACTATGCATATGGATAGGTAGAGAGCTTTCTCTGTCTTTATATCCTTATATGGGCATCAACTGTTATGCTGATATACCAGAGTCCTCGTTATAAGTGATGGATATGAATTGAGTATGAGTATGTTATGTCTCCAGAGAATGTTGTTCTGTTAGAGTTATGCTGTTGACTTGAAGATGTTCAACATAGGTTGTGGGCTGTGCTTATCAGGACTAACCTTTGGACTGTGTGTAAACTTACTCTCAGCTGTTGGAATCGGTATGGTTAACTAGTCATACCTCCAAATTTCTTGCCTTGTGGCCTATATTAAAAAACAATTATTATTATTATTTTTATTATTAATAGTAGTAAGAGGAGGAGGAGTAAGGCAGTGAGCTGGCTGAATCGTTAGCATGCTGGACAAAATGCTTGGTGGCATTTCATCCATCTGTATGTTCTGAGTTCAAATTCAACTGAAGTCAACTTTGCCTTGTATCCTTTCCGGTTCCAGAAAATATGTACCAGCTGAGTCCTGGGGGGTCAATGTAATTGAGTAGCCCTCTCCCCTCAAACTTCAGGCCTTGTGCCTATAGCTGAAAGGATTTTTATTCTTAGGAGGATTTAGGCAATGAGCTGGCAAAATCATTAGCATGCTGGACAAAAGTGCATAGCAACAATTCCATCCACCTTTACATTTGGATATCAAATGCTACATGAGTCAACTTTATACAGAATCAGTGAATTAAAAGGACCAGTTAGAATGAACCCTAGTGTGCTTTTTATGTTTCTATTTATAATTTTTATTATACCTAGGCATCCAGTTATTGATCCTGTTTTCATTTTCATGTTAGCATGAAAACGTTATGTGTATAGGAACACTCTCTGTCACACACACTTATCTGCTCCACATATGTGAACAGCCATGCAACATAAATCCACAAATCAGAAACACATAGTATTCATAATTGCCGTCTTTGCCTTTCCAAGAAACTGCATATACTCCAACTGACTGCTGTATTCATCAATAGGAAAACCAATCTATCATGTAGTTACCACTGAAGTAGCTCTCTGTAAATGAATTTCAAAATATTAGTCTCTGTTAACCTGGAAATACCATTCTAGGTCTAGACAGCCCACACACTATTGCAAGGTATATCATTCCTGTTGCTCCAGTGTAATTATTTCACATTCAGCATACTAACACTAGGTTATATTGACTCCATCCAGCCACGCTTAACAGCCATACTGTTATGTAACTTGACACAATCACATTGATTTATCTCTCCATGTAGTAAATGTTTCTTTGAAATATCAACCCTCTATGGGAACACTGACTACCTGACACCAATATTGTGTCTACTCTGCCATGTAGAGCATAAAAACGAAAGAATTCTCTCTGTTCTGACTGTTTAAATGTGAATGTGTTCTGTTCAGGGCTGTAGAGTCGAGACAAAAAACTTCGACTCTGACTCCACAACTCTGACTCCACAGCCCTGGTTCTGCAGCTGTGAAAGATTAAGTAATGTGAGGCTAAGTCAAACTTTTATTAGATACTTACAACTCCAACTAAATCCACTCACTGCTACTTGCCTTCGTTCACCTACTTGTATATTCATACATACAGGAGTGCTGTTATGTGGCAAGAAGTGTGTTTCAAAAGCATTTAGTTCTGGTCAGTCCCACTATGTGGTACTTTGGACAATTGTCTTCTGCAATATCCCAGGCCAACCAAAGCCTTGTGTGAAGATTCGGTTGATAGAAACTGAAAGAAGCTCATTGTGTGTGTGTGTAACAAAACAGAAATTTTGAAAACTTCTTTGGTATTTATTTGCCATTACACATGTTTCATTTGCCAATAGGAATTACAGGGTTTTACATGTTCGATAGATATGTATGAAATTTCATGTGGGATTCATCTTATCTACATTATACATACACACACACACACACACACACACACACACACACATACACACACACACTCTCTCTTATATTTGTAACTCTTTATCTTAAAGATGGTTGTAAATTAGTGTCGCAGTCATACAAGCAGTATCATTTGTTTCCAGTATTCTCCAAAAACATGTCTGGCCATGGGGAAATATTACTTTAACTGGAAACAGGTGAGGGTTAGCAACAGGAAGAGCGTCCAGCCTCAGAAAATCTGCCTTGGTAAATTTTGACTGACCTATGCAAGCATAGATAAGTGGACATTAAAATAATGATGGCAATAACAATATATATATATGTATTCACACCAGGCATATGTATATATACACATTTTTATGAATATAAGAACTGATATTTTAGTCACAAAATATAGTGGTCCTCAGTTTATTTTTTATATTTATATATTTATTTGTTATCATAATGCAGCATTCGGTATTACTTCAATATTGTTTGTTGTTATTGGTGTATGTGTGTGATGTTACTGTGTTGTTTATTGTCTACCATTACTCTTCTTGCGATACTTGTTTGATATCCTCCCATACCACTCGATAATATTTTGATATGGTTCTTCATGACTATAAAGATATCCCATCTCTTGATTTGTATGTTTCATTATTGTGCAATGTGGCTTTGATATTGTTTTCTCATTGCTGTGATATTAAGTATTGTCTTCTTTGCTGTGAAATATTACTTTGATATTGTTGTGATATATTACTCCCAACATTGTTGTTTGTTTTCTTGCTGTGATATCTGTTCGATATTGTTTCTATTATTGTAAGATATTACTTTGATCTTCTTGTCGTATATTACTTCCAATGTTGTTGTTGTTTTTTTTTCACTGTTGTGATATACATATGTCTTTGATATGGTTTCCATTATTGTGAGATATCACTTTGATATTGTTGTGGTACATTACTCCCAATGTTGTTGTTTTATTACATTGCTGTGATGTGTACATCTCTTTGATATTGTTTTCGTTATTGTGCGATATTACTTTAATGTTGTTACTCATTGCTGTGACTTTTAACCTCCAATGTTGATTTTTCATTGCTGTGCAATATCACTTTAATATTCTTTTCCTTTGCTGTGCAATATGACTCCAATACTTTAACTTGATTACAGTAGGTTATATCACTGTTGATCTTTCTTTGCAGTGTAATATCACTCTCGATATTTTTTCATCATTTTGAACTTGATTTCTTTTTTTTTTTCTATTTTTGATACTGTTTCTCCATTGTACACATAAGTCACTTTGACAATCTCCTATTCTCCTACATGTTGCCATTACTATCTTGCTTCTCATTGGTTGCTTTTTCTCTTTCTTAATGAGATGTTGTTTATGATATATCACTTCTTGCTTTCATCTTATCTTTTGTTGCCATTTATTTCATATAAGAATTGTTTCTGTTCTCTTACATTCATGTCTGCATGGGTTGGATAGGTTTGTTTTATTTGTACATACAAAAATTAGTACATTTTTTGCATATTGCTTGGACAAGGCTTTTTACAGTTGGCTGGTTGCATACCAGTAAACCAGGCTTCAGATATAGCCTTTGTTTTAAGAGCACATTATAGTAGCAGTGTTGAGGTTTGATTTAAACTATAAATACCCTTTCCCTCCACCACCCTGCTGCTTTATCATTTACTAGTCACGTGCCAGTGGAGCACTAACAGCACTGTCCAAGCGTGATCATTGCCAGAGCAGCTCTCTGGCTTCCGTGCTAGTGGCACATAAATAGCACCATTTGAGCATGATCCTTACCAGCGTCACCTTACTGGCACTTGTGCCGGTGGCACATTAGAAAATCATTCGAGCGAGGTCGTTGCCAGTGCCTCTGGACTGGCTCCTGTGCAAGTGGCACGTAAAAAACACCATTTTGAGCGTGGCCATAGCCAGTACCGCCTGACTGGTCCTCATGCCGGTGGCATGTAAAAGCAGCCACTACACTCTCGGAGTGGTTGGCGTTAGGAAGGGCATCCAGCTGTAGAAACTCTGCCAGATCTGATTGGAGCCTGGTGCAGCTTTCTGGTTCACCAGTCCTCAGTCAAATCGTCCAACCCATGCTAGCATGGAAAGCAGACGTTAAACGATGATGATGATGATGGTAGTAATTACAGGAACTATTTTGTCAGTCTGGCAAACAGCAGAGGCTGACTTAAAGCCTTGTGTGTTGCTCAATTAGGTACCCATGCTATGGTTGTATTAACTCATTTAGAATTTCAGATTACTTTATCAAATATAATGCTTATTTAACCACAGAGTTTCGAATTAATTATCCATTAATTCACAGCTTTCACATTACAATGATGTGAGTGTTTATTTTTAGAACTACATTGTAGGATAGGTGTGAGAGGCAGGATCTGGCCAATTTGAACATAAAACAGGTAGAATATTTGGGCCTGATATGGCCATATTAAACTGTAAAGTGTTATGGCTTGAACTTAAGGGTGTTGATCCTTTTGTATTAATTACAGGCAAGAGAACCGAAGTCATGTAACCACCCTCATTAGCTTACAGGTGTTTCTGCTATAAGAAGCGTTGCACTCATAGCTAAGTGCTTGTGCAATACTCTATAGCTTCTTCAGAGCCATTGGTTAGCAAGCAAGCAAGCACATTTTTTTTTTCACCACACAACTGTTCTTCCACTGCTATTTATTAACCCTGAGACACTGTAATTTGTTGCGATATCCCTTCATTGTTTCTTGGATCTTGTTCTTCCTCGTTATAACATTTCAAACTGCATCTAACCGGTATTGTTGTTGTCATTGTTGTTTGTTTGTTGTTGTTTCAGGTGAAAATTCCCAAAACACATTTACAAGTCCTTCACCTCCTTTAAAAACAGAAGCAAACGGCAATACTCGTAAGTTCTATTTGTAGTTGTCGTCGTTGTTGTTGTTGTTGTGGATGTTTTTGTCATCATAATTGTTGTTGTTTAGTGTTTAACCCTAGGTGAACTACCTGTTTCAAACAGACCTATGATCAAAACATATCTCAGCCATCCTTCCTTTCCCTTGGGACATAATGCATCTACAGCTAACAAGATTACCTTTCATTTCCTGTTCTTCTTTTAAGACAATAATAAGTAAAGTATATTTTGAGGGAGATTTTGCTACTATTTCTAGCATGGTGAATATACCAAATAGTCTCTTTCAAGACCTATACTACCATATTTTCCAGTATACAAGCTGATGCATAATATGTAAACCTTAAAAAAAAATCATTACTATCTCTCCGTTTTACATGGAATTTTTGGTCCCCTAAAATTGTCTTGGTGTATATAAGTTAATCTACCTGTTTTGCCTGTAAATTTGGGTTTGAAAAATTCAACTTGTATGCCTGAAAATATGGTATATGAGACAGAAGGATGCAACATGAAAGAAATTTAGCTGCTGTTTCTAATAGGTCTAGTGACATGGTAGAGGTTTCTTGTGTTAGTTTATGCATACATACAGTATTTTATAACATACAAGCCAACATAGTGTATAGTGTAAACATGTAGTGTAAGCATCCATACATTGTCAGTATCTTTCCAAATCCTGCTGCATTTTCCATGAAAATTTTGGTGCCCTATAGTCATCTTAATGTATACAAGTTGGTCTACTTGTTTTGCCTGTAAATTTTGGTTTGAAAGATTCAACATGTATACTTGCAAAATACTGTATACGATGCAGCAACAACATCTGTAAATAAACTTTTTATTTTGTTTTTAGAAGCATTGAATGTATATTGTATTGTACAGACAAGAATGCAGTGTAGCTGTGAAAACAACAAAGATTGGGTAATGTCCAATCTTTATTGTTTTCATGGCTATACTGTGTTCGAAATATTACCTTCTTGTCTGTACGATACTGTATATGATATTAGAATATCAGAAATAGAGACCATCCATTTTGTATTTTCTGGCATACAAGTCAACATAATATTCAGTATAAGGATGTAGTATAAACATTCAAATGTTGTCACCATCTTTCTAAATCCTGCTTCATTTCACATGAAAGTTTTGCTTTCCTAAAGATGTCTACGTTTTTTTTCACAGTAAATTTTGGATCTGAAAAATTTGACTTATATGCCAGAAAATACAATATATATTATATATATATTTTGTATCACCTAACTGTGTGGATGTTTTGCGTTCTTGTCCCATTTTGTATTTTTTATATATAAAATATATACGTATATATATATATATATATATATATATATATATATATATATCAGACACATGCCGTCAGGAATTACTCAGGATAGGCAGTTGGTGACCTTTATGTAGTAAAACACAAAAAACAAAAGTGAAACACAGATGCATGGCTGAGTTGGAGGCAGATTTACTTCTGCCTTTATAGCGCATATAGAAAACGTTGTAGGAGGCATGTACGCAGCATGCTTACTACAGCAGTTCTATGCATAGCTTTAATACTGAGATTGAAAGGCAGCAGTGAATTATGCCTACCTAATCTACAAAAAAATTAAATATTTTGTATTTTATGCATAGTAATCAGAGTAACCTTTGTAATTTTATTGAATTAGGTGCATATTTTGACATAAAAGGAAAATATTACTATCGATCTATTTTATTCAGGGCATGTGTTGCGTACCTTGCCTACCCAGGCAGCACATCTTAGTGGTTAGGGCATTCGGTTGTTGATAGTAAGGTTGTGTGTTTGATTCCCGGCGACGCATTGTGTCCTTGAGCAAGACACTTTATTTCCCGTTGCTCCAGTCTGCTCAGCTGGTGAAAATGAGTAGTACCTGTAATTCAAAGGGGCCAGCCTTTCATACTCTGTCATGTTGAATCTCCCTAAGAACTACGTTAAGGGTACATGTGTCTGTGGAGTGCTCAACCACTTGCATGTTGATTTCATGAGCAGGCTGTTCCGTTGATCGTATCAACTGGGACCCTCATTGTCATTAACTCATGGAATGCTCCTTTATATATATATATATATATAGATATAGATATACATATACATACATACATTGTATTTTCATGGAAAAAGTCAGCATAGCCTAAACATTCAAACATTGTCTCTATCTTCAGATTGAGTCTTTGGTACCCCTAAAGTTGTCCTGGTGTATATAAGTTAAGCCACGTGTTATGTCTGTATGGTTTTGGTCTGAAAAATTTGACTTGTATTCTGGAAAATATGGTACTTTTCCTGTGTGCAAGGTGGCATGCAGAAGAAATGTATGATCGTGTGTGCTGAAACATTAGGTTATGAGGTGTGGTTCCTCTCTCGCCTTTTTTGCAATAATGTAGAATTAAAATGTCTCACCTGACCTTGTGCCCAGTTACGAAAATACTGGGAAACAGTGTTACATGGTCCTAATGATTGCTTCCTAGAATACAAAGGAATAGTGTCATTTACTCTCAGAACCTAGTAACTGAAATTCAAGATAAAACAGTAAAACCGGATCCCTTGTGTGAATACATACATATATGCGTGTGTATGTGATATATGAGTGTGTATATATATATATATATATATATATATATATA
>NC_069003.1:30594537-30595678 GCF_001194135.2 Octopus bimaculoides
TATGTGATATATGAGTGTGTATATATATATATATATATATATATATATATGTAAATGATATATATCTGTGTGCATGATATATAAGTATATATATATATATAAATGTAAATATATTAAGTGCATGTGTACTTACATGCATATTAAGTGCCTGTAAATAATATATATTAAGTGCATGTATCAGGTTATTAAGAATGAAATGTTCAATTTTCACATGCCCAAAGTTTGACAGTCATTTTATCCCAACAATTCTTTGTTATACAACATAGAAGAGTTACATCATCAGTTTTCAAAATCCAATTCATGGTGTCTGGTTATATTGTGAGTTTTCTCTTGTAAATCAATTTTTGTGAACCCATGGATAGATAAAAAATTTGTGTTGTTTATGAATATGAGATCTGTTGTGGAAGCAGTGCATCCCAGACAGCTCGAAACATCAATGAGGTGTTTGGTAATGATGTGACAAATGAGCGCACTGTACGTCAGTGGTTTGAGAAGTTCTGGTCTGGTGACTTTACTCTTGAAAATCAACCCGGTGGTAGACCTGAGACCAAGATGGATAATGATGAGCTGGAAACTGTAGTGGAAGCTAATACATCTCAAAGTATGTTTGAGTTAGCAGCAAGGTTTGATGTTTCGATTCCAACTGTATCATCTAAAACAAATTGGCATGGTAAAGAAGCTGGACATGTGGGTACCACATGAACTGATCAAGCATCAAATGACACATGATCTTGAAACTTGCTGTTCTTTGCATGAAAGCCATTTTTGCATTGTATTGTTACATGTAATGAAAAATTGATTTTCTTCAACAATAGCAAATGTTCTGTATGGTGGCTGGATGAGAGATGAAGTGCCCAAACACAATCCAAATAAAAATATTCACCAAAGGAAGTTAATGGTGTTTGTTTGGTGGTCCAGCGTGTGTGTGTCTCTTTAAATATATCTATGTTGTATAGATCAATATATATATATATATCTGTATATAGTTGTGACTGAAAATTTGGAACATAGGTTTGAAAATTAGAATTTTTATATTAAATACCCAAATATATTTGAATCAAATTGTACTTGAGCAAAAGAATTTTAATTTTTAAAAAAATGTTCCACACTTTTGGCCGTGACTGTATATATATATATATAT
>NC_069003.1:30595792-30600118 GCF_001194135.2 Octopus bimaculoides
TATATGTATGTATATTCATATATATATGTATGTATATTCATATATATATGTATGTATATTCATATATATATGTATGTATATTCATATATATATGTATGTATATTCATATATATATGTATGTATATTCATATATATATATATGTATATTCATATATATATGTATGTATATTCATATATATATATATGTATATTCATATATATATATATGTATATTCATATATATACATATGTATATTCATATATATATATATATGTATATTCATATATATATATATCATTAAAACCTTTTTCATGCATCATGGCAGCTCTTTATCTTTGCCTTCCAATTTTCTCGTTTGCCCACCGTTTTCCATTTCTTCTCCCTTCTTTCCTGTGTCTTAATTCTTTTCATTTATTGATGTTTTATTTCGACAGGGCGACCCAGACCACCTCGAGGTGGTCGTCGACAAAATAACCCTTCTCCTGGACCAGAATCTGATTTAGAGAGGGTCTTCGTATGGGATTTGGACGAAACCATTATCATTTTCCACTCTCTTCTCACAAGTACATATGCACAAAGATATGGAAAGGTAGGTCTTCCATTCATTTATTGCTCACGCATGTATGTCCATGCATACATGTGTATATGCAGACACATGTGTGCATGTTCGCGTTTTATATTTTGTTTTTTTAATTTTTGAAGGATTTTACATATTTCTTTCTGTAACGTTTTGAGTATATTTGGGACAATCTGACGTGTTTGAAATAAAACTTTTTCCATGGGTGGGATGGTTTCACAAGAGACAGCTAAGCAGAAGCCTGCACCAGATTTCCCTGACTGTTTTGGCAGGATTTGGCAGGTGTTAGGATGTTCTTCCTAACACCTGCCACTCAGCAGAGTGGACTTAGTGCTTTTTACTTGGCACAAGCACAAGTGAACGCCCTTCCGAACACCAACCACTTCATATTATAGACTGATATATATATCTCCATAATCATCATCATTATTTAATGCCCGTTGTCCATGCTGACAAGAGTTGGATGGTGTAACCAGAGCTGGAGAGCTGCACCAGACTTCAGTCTAATTCAGCCTGGTTTCTATGGCTCGATGGCCTTACTATCGCCAACCACTTCACAGAGCGTGCCAAGTTCTTTTACATAGCACCGCACAAGCACACCTACATGGCACTGGCACCATTACAGGTCGGCAGACCAATCCTCTTTGCCAGGGGGCACGGCTTTAAAACTTCTGCTATGGAGTACGGGTCTTCTTGAGTACAAGGCACCAGGTATCTCGCTCTTAGTGTATATAGATATTCAAAGAAGTACTGAAAAGTTCCGGGCTTTGGGTGAGAGATTTTATTCACTGTATTCCTCTCTCAGATTCACACACATATTGCAGCAGTCCTTCAGTTTTTCTAGGCCCTGTAAAAGAACTCAGAAGGTTGGGCCTCCAACCAGGCCTTTCATGATACCCTTAAAGCCAGGAAGTTTTCAGCACTCCCTTGTACATACATACATGCAGACTCAACAGATGAGATCCAGAGATGCTTAGTATGGAAAACATGTAGTGCTCAAATGATTAATATTATTCTTATAATATTAATGTAGGATATAGAATATGGAATATATAGTATATATAGTGTAGTAAAATGAAATGGCGTATTGAATGTCTTATTGAATAAAATGAAAGATTGAATATTATGTTTGTTGTGTATGTATGTGTTTGTCTTCAAGAGCTATAATGTTGAAGTAACTGATAACTTAGACCAGCTCTGTCTGAGTGCTAATTGTTTGAACACTTAAGCCTTAGGTGTAACTTTTGAAGTGTCAGCTCACTCACACACACACACACACACTCCTGCTACAAGTATGTATTTAACGATGGAATTTTTCCAATCTTTATACACATATATTGTTTGTGCTAACGTATAAATTAACTTGTGTATGTATATATAAAGACACACACACATACACACACAATTAAACCCTTGTGATGGGTGGTCATTATTTCCTTTATGTTATTGTCTTTAAACAAGTTCCTGATATTATTCAGTTGGGAATTCCGTAGGAAAGAAAAAGAAAGAGTATATCTTTTATCTATCATCTCCTGGTTTCAATCATTGGACTGCGGCCATAATAGGTCTAAAATGCCTGTATTCTTGAGTTTTGCATCATAGCTCTTCCAACCGGCTCAGATAATCAACTGGAAAAAACGGGGAAACGCAAATGTGGAGTATTCACATTGCAGATTTGAAAATTTAAAATTTACATCAAAGAGTAAAGGTGCATGAGCATACTCATTTATTTATTTTTATTTTATTTTTTTTTGTACACATTATAAAGATCTTAAAAGTTTCTAGTCTCCGTAGTGCTGTACAGCAGGGGTTTTCAAACTTTTTGACTTGCAGACCCCTTTATATTTCAGGCTTTACCTTAGGGACCCCCTTATAAACGCTTATGAAATTTATACATAAATATTTGCTTAAAATAACATATATTTTTACATTTATTTATTTAACAGTATTTAACAGATAGGTTTATTGTCAATTAAAAGATTTCGATTAAAAAACATATATAAAATCAAATTGCCAATAAAAAGTATTTGCTGTCCACGGACTCCCTGTCTTGTCCTTACGGACCCCCTGTGGTCCGCGGACCACAGTTTGAAAACCCCTGATGTACAGCACTATTTCGTCCTTCTTTGGAACTGTCAGTATGGCATAACACAAGATAAATCAATTAAGCTAAATTCAACCATTTTTATGAAGTTAGACATTTCTTGTAAAGAGGAAATAATTTATAATTAAAAAGGCATTCCTGTGTTCTTTTTGTTTTTTATTTTGTTTGTTTTTTATTTTGTTTGTTTTGTTTTGCTTTTTGTTCATCCTGGCTCATTAATTGTTGAGGGAACAGATAGTGAAGGAAGTTCATGTATACAAATAAAGTGAGGGAGAGGCTGTGATGCCTAATGACATTTTCCTCTCCCCTTCTTTTTTTTCTTAGTTTTTGTGCTATTTTTTGTTGACTTATCTTTTGTTTTTGTTTTGTTTTTTAGTTTTTTCTGAGTGTTTGATCTTTTTCTTGTTGTTGTCATTGTTGTTGTTGCCCGGTGCATTAAAACAGTTTGTAATCATCTCCCATTATCTGCAGTTATCTTTCAATTTCCGGGTTGCCACTGCTATTGTAATCAGCTTGTTTAATAATAAATACATATGATAACTGTTGGTGAGGAGGCACAGAGAGAGAGAAATGATTGTGTTGTTGTGGGATGGGAGAGGGCAGGAGACATACTGCATGTATTGTAGGGGTGGTAGTGGAGCTAGGGATGATAGTGTTAGTGGTCCTAGAGATGGTGCTGGGCTAATGGTGAGGGTGGTGTTGGTATTAGAGCATGTTTGCATTGTAAGGCGTTGACAGTGTTTAGTGGTGGTGGAGCCGATTGTAATGTAAGGGTCGTAGTAATGTTAGTGTTTTCAGTGGTGGTGGTGGTGGTATTGTCCATTGTAACATTGTGGCCAAATAATGTTGGCCTGGCAGTAGTGTTGGAGGAAAAGTTAGAGGTGATGGTGGTAGTGCTAGGGTTTGTTTGCATTGTAGGGGTGATAGTATTTAGTGGTCCTGAAGATGGTAGTGTTTTTGGAAGTGGTGGTGGTGGTGTCATTAGCCCTGTAGGGTGTAGGTGGTGTTCATGGTCATGGTAGTGTTATGTAGTGTTTTGTCTGTCCATTGTGTTGGTGGTGACAGTGGCACCAGCTATGGTGTCCATCCAGGACCGATGGAGAGGACGTGGGGGGGTTCAAGGCTGACTGTTGGCTGCAGTGGTAGCTTATAAAGTGGGACAGTGATGATAGTGGTCATTGGAAGGTCAAACTCTGAAAGGACAATCTAGCTATGACCATCCCAGTATTTTTTGGGTATCTTCATTTATCATTTTGTTTCAGTCATTGGACTGGGGCCATGCTGGAGCACCACCTTGAAGGATTTTTTTTTAGTCAAATGAAATTGACCCCAGTACTTACTTTTTAAGCCTTGTACTTATTTTATCGGTCTTATTTGCTGAACCACCAAGTTGTGGGGACATAAACCAAGAAAGGTTGTCAGACACGCACTCATATATATACATGTGTGTGTGTCTGTGTTTGTCCCCTACATCACTTGACAACTGATGGTGGTGTGTTTACGTCCCCGTAACTTAGCAATTCGACAAAAAGAGACCGATACAATAAGTACTAGGCTTACAAAGAATAAGTCCTGTGGTCAATTTGCTCAACTAAAGGTGGTGCTCCAGCATGGCCACAGTCAAATGGCTGAAACAAGTAAAAGAGTATATATATATATATATAT